>NC_069090.1:3730290-4003370 GCF_947172395.1 Bicyclus anynana
ATTATATCGTCCGCCCACCGCTTCTGTGGTCTGCCCACGTTTCTTTTTCCTTGTGGACCAATCCATTTTGTGGTCTTAATAGTCCAGCGTTGGTCTGAGCACCTCGCTACATGGCCGGCCCAGCTCCATTTTAGTTTCAAAGCTTGATGTAAAGCATCTGTCAGTTTTGTCTTCTTTCTTATTTCTTGGCTTCTTGTCTTTTGAATTTTCCTTAAGTGTAGCATGCTTCTCTCCATAGCCCTCTGGCAAGTTCGTATTTTGTTGCTTATCTTGTTTGTAAAAGTCCACGTTTGAGAGCCATAGATCAAGCAGGGCAAAATACAGGTGTCCATGATAGTCTTTTTCATATTTAAGTCGTAGTTTCCCTTGAGGATTTCCTTGTGGGCCCAATATTTGTTCCAGCTACATGTGACTCTTCTGTGAACTTCGTCTTCATTATTTGATTTGGAAAACGATACTTGTTTTCCTAAGTACGTGTATTGCTCTACATATACGAGTTCTACACCATCTAGCATTATTTTTCCTTTTTTTCCATTTGTCATTACTTTTGTTTTACTAAGGTTCATATGCAGTCCTACGTATTTACTCTCTTTATTTAATTGGGATATCATATTTTGTAACTTCTTTGGAGTTTCAGCAAAGATTGCTATGTCGTCAGCAAATCTGAGATGGGTAAGACGATCGTTGTTGATAGGAATGCCTTCTGATATCCAGTTCAATTTGGAAAATATGTCCTGCAAGACAGCTAAGAATAATTTTGGGGATAGTGGGTCACCCTGCCTGACTCCCCGGGCTATTTTAAACTCTTCGCCTCGGACTTCTAGCTTGACTCTGCTCACACTATTTTGATATATATTTTTTACAGTTCTAATGATCATTGGGTCTAAGTTGCAGTTGTGTAGAGCTTGCCAGATAGAGCTATGATAGAGACTGTCAAATGCTTTGGTGTAATCGATGAAACCTATATACAAGTCTTTGTTGAATTCAGAGTATTTTTCTAAGACTTGATCTAGCGTATGGATGTGGTCCATAGTCGAAAAAAAATATATATATATAGGATAAAATATTTTTCCGATATTTTTCCTTCACCGTTAGAGACACGTGATATTTAATTTTTTAAAATGCACATAACCGGAAAGTTGGAGGTGCATGCCCCGGATTCGGACGCACACCCTACGTGTGTGTACTATTAGCCTTACCTTTTTCTCATTCTGTGAGGAGACCCGTGCTCAACAGTGAGCCGAATATGGGTTGTTAATGATACTCGTAGGTACTTTAAAAAAAATATTAGTAACTGCCGTCGTATCGACGGACAAATTAAACTAGTTACGGTTTTTCTTTGCACATGGAATGCATTCATTAAGTTATCGTGTTTACAACAAAGCCGTACATTGTAATTATAAATATAAAGGTATGTGGGCAATTAATCTAATAATAATTAAGTAATATAAAGTGTTAATCAAATCAATTTCACAGCAGTTGTCTCAACAATGAAGGCTAGTGTTAGCCAATGATTTAATTGTGGAAAGCTATTAGCCGTGATTACAGCCACATTATAGACAAGTAGATGAATAAAGATGACAGTACACACAGCTAGGTAGGTATTCTAATCGTATTTTGCATGAGATGTTTTTATAGTAATAATTGACGTAACAAAAAATGGTTAATACAGGTAGGTCAGAGATTCGCTCCACGATTTATATACATAACTAGCGGACGCCCGCGACTTCGTCCGCGTAAAAATCGATGTCAACTTTCAACCCCTATTTAACATTCTTTTTTGCAAGTTTTATAACTTATACCTAATAAGTAGTCCGCTTATCATTTTACATTTACAAATGTACCTAGAAAAATTAAGGACTTTCCGTACAAACTTTCTACCCCTACTTCACCCATTTTGTTTTCCTGATTTTGTTTTCGCGACAAAAAGTATCCTATTATCCTTCTACGTATTATGGTCTCAAATCGTCTTAAGTATCATTTGAATTCATTCTGTAGTTTCAGCGTGATGCCCGGTCAAAAAAAAGGCAAACAGACAGACAATAAATAGAAAATAGGCTTCAGTATCGATCTCCTACCTCTACCCTACTCCTACCCTACCCGTATCCTAACTGTATCCTACCCCTACCCTCCCTACCCGTACCCTACCCTACCCGTAATCTTCCCTTTCCCTACCCCTAGGATAGGGGTAGGCCCTACCCCTACCCTACCCCTAACCTAGGCATACACTCCCCTACCCTGCCCTACCCCACCCTACCCCTATCCTACCTTTACCCCTACCCTACCCTTACACAATCCCTACCCTACCTGTACCCTACCTTACCCTACCTGTACCCTACCCTACCCTACCCTACCCTACCCTATACCTTCCCTACCTTACCCCTACCCTTAGCAAAATCGGTCCAGCCCTATGAGTGTGGTGCGATGACAAAGGAAAATAGAGACTTCTATGCTAAAATTATAATCTTTGGATCTACTGAACCGATTTGAAAGATTGTTTTACCAATAGAAAGCTACGTTATTCGCGAGTGTCATAGGCTATGTTTGATTCCCATATTAACAGGAACGGGAACTACGTAATTGAAAGCGCGGGGCGTCATGTAGCGGAATTTCTGCGTCTTTTAGAAATTTTGTATTATCTCCGAAACTATTTAACTAATTAACATACTATAAAGGGCAAATCTTATCTCCATAATATCCTTGTGTATATTATTTAATAATAATATGTATAATAATATGTTGTAAATTATTTAATAATAATTTATTTTCATAAGGATTTAAGTTAAGTAGCATAAATAATGACGCAAACCTAAGTATATAAAATTTATAATTTTTAAAACACAAATGGTACTATATCTGCTTATATATAGAAGATAGATATATGGTGTCGCGGACATTTTTGTAGAACTTTTAAATATACATAAAGCCTCCATACATTAATTTTAATTTTACACAATGGTTAAGACAGCGCATGCGAATAAGTCTGCTTAAGAGGATTTTCGGTCCGACCTGTATGACAAAAAATGTTAACTCGGCGAATATATATCATACTAAGATAAAATATAGCCTATAGCACTCCCCGATAATGTAGCATTCTACTGGTGAAAGAATTTTTGAAATCGGACCAGTAGTTCCGAAGATTACCCCATTTAAAAAATGTGACAAACTTACAAACTTTACCTCTTTATAATATTAGTATAGATTAACTTAGTGAGCGTTAAACAATAACATAACAAAACTCCTCAACGTAAGCTGAAGTCAGCTATTGACGGTCAATTATTCTCACGTTTCTGCAGCGTTTCATTTATGTCGAGCAGTCATGCACGCAGCGACCAATGCACGATCAGTTATAGTCGTGGGTGCTGCAGAAACGTGAGAATAATTGATCGTCAATGGCGTGCATTATAGTCTGTGTTATAGGATTTTATCATATATATGTATGTATATATGTATATACCACACTACATTAGCGGACGTCCGTCACTTCGTCCGCCCTTTGACTTCTTACTATAAGCTACCTCCCTGCTAAATTTCATATTTATACGTAAAGCGGTTTTCGAGATTTCGTGATGAATGACCTTTTGCATTTATATATGATAAAGATATAAAAGCAAGATATAAATACTTATATAATAATACTAGCGGACGCCCGCGACTTCGTCCGCGCGGAAATCAATGTAAACTTTCAAGCCCTATTTCACCACTTTTCAGTTTGAATTTTATAAATTTTTGAATTCCATTATATTTCGTATTTTTTTCATGATTTATGTACAAATTTTTAAAACTGTAACTCTAAAAATGAAGGACTTTCCATACAAACTTTTAACCCCTATTTCACCCCCTTCTTATTTTAATTTCGCAATAAAAAGTATTTTTTAACCTTTTCCGCGTTATGGTCTTAAACCGTGCCAAGTTTCATTTGAATTCATTTTTTAAAATTTTTTAGTTTCAGTATCGATTATATAGTGCCACCCAACAAAAATTTTCAAAACATCTTCAATGTACAAAATGTACAGAATTCGCATTATACGTATAGATTCTAGATGGCGCTGGCGTTCTTTATGCCACGGTAACGTTTGGTGTTACAAATGTAAAATCTCAAATTGCGAATAAATGTATAGAATTCGACCAGTTTTATTATTAGTATAGAATCGATATAAACATCCAGATACAGAAAAACACCCATGTTCATCACACGAATATTTTCCACTTGTGGGAATCGAACCCACGGCCGTGGATCTAGAAAGTAGGGTCGATATATTGTAAAAGAAGAGCTTAATTCTGAGAGTAAGCTACCGTATGGTTGAACATTAAAGAAGACTCGGAAGATTTTCTTTTTTTTTAACTTGAGACGGACATTTAAGTTAACTTTAACGCGCAATCATAGCATAGTCACGGTGATATTGCATAATAAAAAAAAAACTTCAATTTAAAGAAGCCACTCGACGTTCCGGTGTAATTAGTACCAGGCGATGTTTTATTACATGTAAGATGATTATTGTAACGTAAGCGGCTCATATCTCAAGTGTAAGACGTGGTGTACTATACTAATAGCATTAACAACTGAGTCTTAGGGCCATAAATCAAATTTATTATAAGCGGCGCGTGATCTCTAATTAGAGCTTTTTGTAAATCTTTGTTTTGAAGTTCTTCGGCATGCCTAACACATTTGGCCCAGTCTTCTCGTGTGACATTTTCTATGGCTCGGTGGAGGTGATTTTCGACATCTGCTATCTTGAAGGTATTATTATTCTTCGCAACTTCTCCCTTTACTTGTGCCCAAATTAATTCTATTGGGTTATATTGACAGTGATATGGAGGGAGCCTTATTACTTCATGACCTCGTTCATTTGCCAGATGGTCTAAAGCGTAGACCTTCTGCGGGTTACTGGCTTTTACTTTTCTTATTAATTCTTCAATAATTTCGTTGCTGGAATATGGAATCTTTTTCTTTGTCAACCATTCTTGAATTTCAGCTTTCCTCGTGTTTCTTGTGGGTATCTTTTCCAACTGTATCGAATGATAGCTTGCGTTATCGACAATTATAACTGAGGGCTCTTCAAGTAGATTCAGGAATTCGGAAAACCATGCCATATATGTTTCGCCATCCATTTCTGTGTGGTAATCAGCATCCTTTGATTTCACCGCTTTAAATATTAGCTTCGCATCTGGAACGAAGCCAGTCCTTGCAGAACCCGCATGGCAAACTATTAATCTTTGGCCTTTTCCCACAGGCTGATTCTTGAAACCTCCTTCATCGTTGCTTCCAAGCCACATCCTCTTTCTTGCATGGTTTTGATTAATCCATGTTTCGTCTAGATAGAAACGTGGTCGCTGATCGTTAGTTCTTCTAAGTAAATCCAATTTCCTTAAAAAGTCCATTCTAGCACAAACAATATCAGTTCTTTCCATTAAATATTTACGTCCTTCGCTATTTTTCTTATACTGGAACCCAACCTCCTTCAGTAGTATTCTCATTGAAGTGTTGCCGCATTTAAAATCGGGTAATTGTTCACGGAATTTTTCTAAAATTTTCGCCACGGATGGATACTCTCCATTCTCATAAAATGAAGCTACAGTTCGCTTCAACACACTTTTATCAAAATCGTCAATATTAGTGACGGTTTGTGGTTTCTTAAAATTTGTTCTTGGTATACAGGTACTGCCTGATTGTGATACTTCCGTCTTGATTCGGTCCACTGTCGCTCTGCTCACACCACAAACAAATGCGGCCATTTCACGTGGTTTGTTGAAATTTAGAGAAGCCACTTTATTCGGATCACTTTTCAATTCATTGAGAAACAGGAATACGTTGTGAATCAGTGTTCGAGCTTGAGGGCTAATATCGCCATGTAATTTCTTCAGATCAACGTTAGAAAATAAAGTATCCATAGTGCGCAACGAGTAACACATGAATGTATTTATTTAATTGCAGTAAACACATTTATAGCAAAAAAAATACGCAATGCAATTACATTAGAAACCGACCAATCAGAATCGTCCAAATCATTATTGACTCATCATTAGCACGTGCGCAGGTAGCCGTTTATCGATAATTAGGGTGCGCAGGTAGGCGCGCTGCACATTCCTATCTTTTTTGACTTTTATGACCGGACGACTCAGATGATAACGCGCATACTATACGATTAATGAATATCTACTTACAGTTGTATCAACAAGAGGTATTATTGTGGCTAAAGTGGGGTCATATTGTCACACACGACCGCTTAGCACAATTAGCGAAACGTCGGAAAAGATTCATATCGTACCACTGTATATAAACATTACGTATAATGCAATGATAATTTTATACTATAGATTGGTTACGTCCCTACAAAATCACTGCAAAAGGTGATCCGAATAATAGGTCGTACCACTGTATATAAAGATTATGTATAATGCAATGATCATTTTATACTAAAGATTGGTTACACAAAATCATCGCAAAAAGTGATCCAAATAATGGGTCGTACCACTGTATATAAACATTATGTATAATGCAATGATAATTTTATACTATATAATGGTTACGTCCCTACAAAATCATCGCAGAAAGTGATCCGAATAATAGGTCGTACCACTGTATATAAAGATTATGTATAATGCAATGATAATTTTATACTATAGATTGGTTACGTCCCTACAAAATCAACGCAAACAGTGATCCGAATAATAGGCTACAACACTGAGCGCACATATGAACAATTTTGTCTTTAATTCCATTATATATTTATGTATATTAGTTTTTACATTTCCTGAACACACAACTCGACATTGTAGACAATGCTTAGGTATTATTTGTTTAAATAACGTTCGTTGTTGACCACAACTGACAATGAGTTGACTATAAATTTCCTCTTTTGAGCGTCTCATTTTTCATGCGCTAGTAACACATCTAGTATTTAATATCATTGGTATAATGTATATTATATAGTGTGTACATGTCTACATTTTCATCTGCGTTCTAGAATTTTCATTCAACGTGTCATCAATTTGAATTTTCAAAAATAATTCTTTAGTACTAACCTACCCTAAGAAACATTTTTTGTTGTTTACAACCATAGAAATTGTAACCTATTTAATTTTATGATTAGAAGAGCCTTCCAGATTTTCCAAAAAGAATGAGAGCTACTTATTTTCTTTAGGTCTTGTTTAAAAACGGTTAAAAAACTTTGACTCAGCCTATTTTTAATTTTACCAACTATCTATTATTTAGAAAATTTGGAAAAATATGAAATAAATCTCTTTAATATATTAGTATAGTCAGTTTTATTTATGCATTACTTATTTATTTTTCCAAATTTTCAAAATAATAGTTGGCAATAAAAATATTAAATAGTAAATACCTTACATAATGCAATTAAAAATTTTATGAAAACATTAAACGTCGAAATGTGATTAAGTATGTATGTAAACTAACAATTAAGTTTATCTACTAACAAGTAGGTACCTAGTACCAACTAACTAATTTTACATGAATATTAAATGGCGTTTAATTATTGTGATTATATCGTGAATTCAGCTGTTAATTTTTTTTTAGGAAAATTTAGTTTTCTACCTTAAATTATTTCTGTAACCTTTTTTGTACCCAAAATAGAATAATAATAATAATAAACTAATAAGTTATACTGTTAGATCAAGGGTCGGATACAGAAGGCAGTGATTCTTGAGACAGCGACGCGTATTGTGAGGAGGTTCTTCACTCTGGAGCCCTGACCACTGGTTTCTTGGGCACTCAAAGGTCCCGTAGCGGGAGGGTTAATTTTATTTAAAAAAAAATTAATAGTATTTTGTATGAATAATATTGTTAAAAATTAAAAGAAGGATAAATTAATAAATGAGAGTATAAAAAGAAAGTTATAAATGAAAAAAAAGAAGAAGAAAGAAACCTCTTTCTTTCTTTAAACTCTATAATACAGATTATGAGTGGTATTACTTACAACAATAGTATTTCTTGTCCGACTGTTTTCCCCAACACAACGCCGACCATTTCTTTTTCATTCCCGAACAAGCGAACTGAGTTCTACCACAACCGGCACAGCCCTGGAGGTTGGCCAAAATCGTGTCCTCCCTAATCAAAATTTTGGGTCCATTTTGTTGCGTCAAAATTATTGTATTGTCCTTATCTTTGGGCAACATTGGGTAAGTTGACGACGTTTTTTCCAAGTTTTGGTGATCCATTTTTGAATTTAGAACACTATGACATATCGAGACGAATAACGTCTGGTTTCCGCGACGGACTGTGGCAGACTGAATGGAGTGTGGTACGAACCCTTAGGTCATTCGGTTATCATGTATTTTTTTAATACACAGTTTATCAGTCATGTCGTCTCAGTGTGATGTTGAGATTTTCGAGGAAGACTATTTGTTTTTTTTTTAATAAACCTTTTTTAAAAACTTCTAAAAATGAGGAGGTGATATTTTCAGGTGTATATATGTGTTTTTTTAGTGTATATGTATTGTTTGCTATATGCTATACTAAACTGTACATATAAAAGGTGTCAGTTTCGTCTCGGTTATGGGAGTCACATAAAATACCTTCGACCTACCTATAAAATAATTTCTTATCGTCTTACGCATTCGAGTTTTGTTTATTTTTTTTACATATTTTAGACAATAAATTTCATTTGCTCTAAGTAATGCAATTAGCCTAAAAACATCAACCCCTTTTTTCCCCCTTTACATAATCAGCCGATAGACGTCCACTGCTGGACATGGGCCTCTTGCATGGATCTCTAAGCACAACGGTCTCGAGCCGCCAGCATCAGCATCGCCCTGCAGCATCGCCCTGCAACCCGTTTGATAACTTCGGTTCATCTAGTGGGGGTTCGACCAACACTGCGCTTTCCGGTGCGGGGTCGCCATTTCAGCATCTTGCGACCCCAACATCCATCAGCTCTTCGAACTATGTGGCCTGCCCATTGCCACTTCAGCTTCGCGACTTGCTGAGCTATGCTAGTTGGTTCGACTGTGGATCTCCTCATTTCTGTCACAACATGCAGAGAATCTCTCCATGACTTTGAGCCTTCTAATAAGGCCCATAGTTAACGTACAAGTCTCGGATCCGTAAGTCATCACATATTATAATAATAATTTGACTAAAAAATACTCTTTAACCACATGTGCCTATTTACCATACCCATGACTCGTCTAAAAACCCATGTAAGTACCTGTTTTAGACAAGTCAGTGAAAGAGGAGACACGTTGGAGTGACTCAGTGTTATCTCTATAATTTAACAGATCTGTATGTAAAGTTTACCTTATATATAGTACTTTTGGCAGTGCTGAGTTCCCCACTTTTTATGTTTTATGTTTTTGATGATGTCAGGTGTGATCGACATAAAATCCTTCGCACCATGACCACAGAAAACATATGTACTTACAAGCCATGACTAAAAATGCTTACAATTAGTATTATTAGCAAACTTTGTATTATTAGTAAATCTTCGTCGTTATCAACTCATATACGGCATATAGGTATGCTCACGATGTTGTCCTTCACCGTAAATCTTAGTATTGTGCAAATAACTAAAAGACAACACAATATTGCATTTGTAGAAGTAGAATTGTGGCCGAAGATTTCTTTAATCCATATTTAATTATTCATCCAAGTCCATAATCATAACTATGACGGTGAATAAAATTCTGCCACAATAGTCCAGCTGGCCTATTCATTAATATGGTTAACAACCTATTAAAATAAACATCAAATCAATTGAGAAATGTCATCTACCTACTGTGTGATATCCACGAAGGGTTCTCAGTAGGGACAGGATGACATATTTTATTACATATAGAATTCATTTTCTTCTTTCTTCTTATCTGTTTTTTCAATAAATTGTCTATAAATAAATAAAATAAATCTCTCTTTATTCTTAATTCTTAATATCGTTATGTCAACTAACTTACTATACGTCTTATACGTCAAAATAGTGAATTAGCATGCAGTGGTTGGTTAGCTTAGGTTGTGTGGTTATCATGAGGTCTGAGTTACTTCGAGCTTTCGCTATGAAATGTTGAATTTTGATTTCTTACTTTTGGTATTTTCGCTCCAAGTCCTCTCTCGTAGACCCTTCTGTCATATTTACTAATTAGGTTATTATCAACCTATTAAAATAAACATCATATCAATTGCGGAATGTCATCTACCTACTGTATGATATCCACCAGTAGGCAACGGATGACATTTGTTACATAGAATCTCAATTTCGTATACAACGACTAGCATACGTCAAATATAGTGAATTAGACTAATTCACTATATTTGACGTGACGTGAGAATAGAATAGATAATATAGAAATAGAGAAGATATAGCTTGGCAAGTTCGTTCGTAACACTCCCGATGGTCCGCGCGGACGACTTCAAACCCGCGCGGTCCGTTCCACCCCGTCGCCCGCATATCATGGGAGTGTCATCAAAGAATTTGATATAGTCTCATCTTCTCCATTTTTGCTGATGCAAAATTCAATGAAAGATGTTTGCTTTCTTTTCAATACCGAAGTTTCATCACGGCCGAAGATTTCCATCAATTGAACTCTGTGAATATGGACTCAATTAACAAGATCAATTGATCATATGATGGTTAATAATAACTGTTATATCTGCCTCGTTAGTCCAATGGCTTGCTTGTGTGGCTGGCATATGGTCCAGGGTTCGAGTTTAAGCGCTATAAACTACTAAGTTTTCGTTTCATCAAAGTAATTCTCTCTAGAAACGTTAGAAAGTTGATGTTAACTCCCGTGTTTCGACGAGCACTTTAATGGTAAGCGTCCACAGATCCGCATCGTACGCTTCGAAGGCATCGCATCAAAATATCGTATTTTAATTTTACGGTATATTCGTGCGATCTGTACGATACGGATCAGTGGACGCACTTGTAACCCTTTCCAAAGATTTTCTATTATAGACATGTTTCGTGCCTACAAAATCATCACAAAAAGTGATCCAAATAGCTACTTCACTGAGCGCACACTGGCACAATTTTGTGTTTACTTACATTGTATATTTGTATTTACTATATAGGTAGTTATTACACTTCTTGATCACACAACTCGTCATTATTATTTTTAATTTATTTATTATTTTTAATTTATTATTTTTTTTGCTTAATATTCATTTTGTAATTTAAGATTTATTGTCGTAATTATTATTCCTGATTGCTCGAGAAACGAATTGGGAAACTGTAATGTTTCTCTGGGCACTTGTTATGTATATAAATAAATAAATAAATGAATAAATTATTTAGGTATTATTTGTTTAAATAACTTTCGGACTTTTGTCCGGCTCAGTTTCGACGCGCTAGTGACATATCTAATTGTATACAATCTTTGAGACTTTCTATACAAAGAATACTACGATCTCTTTGGAGTGATGCGTCCGATACGTACGGTGTGGATCTGTGGACGCCTGCCCTAAGCCTGCAGTGTTGTGGGTTCCGCTCTCCTTTATGGAGAAAAGTCTAGCTCGGCCACACCTTAGTTTAAAATATAGGCTTATAAAGTTTCCTTTAAACTCACTTTTTGCTAATATTTTCTTTTATTTTAATTATTCGTATACTTAGGTACCTACAGTTCTTGAAGTTTTTCAATTTTATTACCTTCTTATTATTATAATTTATAATTGTTTAATAAATCGTGTTTTGGAGGTGACATTTATTTTAGTTATATTTTACTTATATACATTTCTTATTTATTGATTACCAACTACTTTCTACAGGTATGCTACAAGGTTGACTTCGTTAACAAGGTTGGATGGTAAATAATGTAGGTACTATCGGTAAGTTTTTTTTTTATTTATGTTATAAACAGAAAGTACAACTAGAGCGAGCTATGCTCGAAGTATCTATGCGTGATCAAATCAGAAATATGGAGCAGCAGAAATGCGTGTGAAGTTGCGATACTGATGGCGACAAGCGAAGCACCCCGCACTGAAAAGCGCAGTGTTGATCGACCCCCAACTAGGTGAACCTGATGACATTTAAGGGGTAGCAGATAGCCGCTGGATGCATGGACGGTTGGAGACCGTAGTGTTTAGAACTCCTTACATTAGGCCCAGCAGTGGACGTCTATCGACGATCAAACGATTTATCTTGTGTAGTGAAATAGACAACCTCTTTAAAAGACCTCTATCGTTGCGTTAGGTCGAATGAGATGGAACTGGGATTACTCTGCCGCTATTGACATTGTACATTTATCTTTAGAAGATATGTCGTTGGTCAAAGATATTCTACTATTGGATATGTTGCGTACCTACCTATAAATCATTGGAATAAGAAATCCCAATTTAGGTACTCCACTGAGCGTACCCATGCACAATTTTGTGTTTACTTATATTATTTCACCATCATCATCAACTCATATTTGGCTCACTGCTGAGCTCGAGTCTTCTCTCAGAATGACAGCGGTTAGGCCAATACTCCACCACGCTGGCCTAATTCGGATTGGCAGACTTTACACACGCAGAGAATTGAAACAATTCCCTGGTATGCAGGTTTCCTCACGATGTTTTTGCTTCACCATTTGAGACACGTGATATTTAATTTCTTAAATTAACTAAATTATTTATTTATTTATTAATAATTTTTTCACATCTTGAACACACAACTCGATATTGTAATGTATTTAGACTTTCGTTGTTTACAATGCTACTAAATGAAATTAAGACAATTCGACACTTTTGTCCCCTTCAGTTCCGAGTCCTTAGTGGCATATCTATAGTATAAAATCTTTGTCGTTACTCGCATGCTAGGCATACATTTATATGTAGCTGATATTGAGGATGATGATGATGAGATACAGTTGTAATACGTTAAAAGTTCATAGAAATCCGATTATTAATTTCGGAATACTGCACTTAGTTGTTATCAATACAAACTATACAATACGAGCTGATAACAACATGTGGACGCGATTGTACTTTGCCTGCTGATACGCGCAGTAAACAACCAGTTATGTGGAAGTGGTCCAAACTCCAATTGGTCGTTGTGGGTAATGCCCGCAGATACAGCTTGAATACAATATTCAAATACATTGACTACATTTAACCAGTGACCATTTTATACTATAGATATTAGATATGTTACGAGCCTACAAAATCACCGCAAAATGTGAATCCACTGAGCGCACCCATGTACAGCTTTGTGTTCACTTACATTATATATTTATGTATATTTACATAGTTTTTAGTTTTACACTTCATAAATACGAAACTCTACATTGTAAGCAATAATTAGGTATTGTGTTTAAATAAACTACAACATGAAGCTACTGGAATGTCTCTCAAAAAGTTCAAAGTGTTTATTAAATGCAAGCTTTTGTGTAAGTATTACTGAGACGGGCAGCGTGACGTCAGGAATGTGTATTCAGCAATGAAAATCTTCGTATAGTTCCAACAAAGTGTATTATCACCAACAAAGATCGCGCTCGACTGACTACCAGCCGACAAAATAATTACCGACTATGACTCAATCAGTTTTACAATTCAAAATGGTTTCTGTATCTTACAACTACTTTTTAATTATACAGTTTTACGGCTTAGTCTAACATTATGAAATTAATATCATTATAATATTTAAATTAATTATAAAATGTAAATAGTTTACTTTAATCTGAGTTTAAATAATAAAGCTAAAGATAGAATCTTTAGGTTTAGTCAAATCAGTATCTTATAAACGAAAAACTGTAATCATGACATTGAAGAATAATTATCAGCAAATAACAGACAATGTTTATAATAACATATAGATAGTTTAGTATATTTATAGTTTGTTAGATGGAACTCGTAGGCCCTCGTAACACTCGGCCATCCTGCATTAGCCGTGTCCCACGGCGATCTGGCAACGCGTCAGGGTTCTTCTGCGTCTGAAAAACGTAAAATAAACAGAACCGTAAATGTTCTTTTGTATATAAAAAAACTTTGTAGGTGGCTACTACTGGAATCTTCAAAATTATGCACCGACTAAGTTACATTGTTTTATTAGAGCCTGGCTATACTTTAATTTTTATTCATCCCTAGATCTAACTTAGTTATTAAATGTTCTATTTAAAAGTCACATTAGTTTCATTTCTTATGTAGTAGATTTTAAGTTTTAGGTCATTAGGTCTAGTTTAAGATGCTGCTCATATTATATTTTACAGTTACACAGATCTAGTTATGTTTTCTGAATATTATATCATAGACACACAGATGCTGCTGACACACATATATCGTAAACACACAGATACCGAAGACACACAGATCACGTCGTCACACAGATCACGTCTTTACACAGATCACGTCGTCACACAGATCACGTCGTCACACAGATCACGTCGTCACACAGATCACGTCGACACACAGTTCTCATTGACACACAGTTATAATAGTCACACAGTTATCATCGTCACACAGTTATCATCGTCACACAGTTATCGTAGACACACAGTTATTGTAGACACACAGTTATTGTAGACACACAGTTATTGTAGACACACAGATATTGTATTTTATTCACATAGATGTTATATTTTATACACGTGGACTGTTCTCGTTTTATTACTTTATATTTTATTTCAAAGTTGCATTCTATTTATTATTTCTTTCAGATTAATTTGTTTGTCTGATATTTGTATTTTTTTAAGCAGTATGTAACGGTGTTTTTTGAGTTCACTAGATATTTCGATTGAAAAGTAAGTTTTCAGTTTATCAACAATTGCTTACATTGTATTAAAAGGTTTTTATTTGTAACTGTAAATTAATAACACTGTTTTTATTAACACGAATTATTGAACTGCAATCTATTGAGTATTTACTCTTATCTCTCCAATGAGATTATCTCGGTAACTCAACTTTGCTGTCGGTAGCGGAGGAGCTATCGGAGACAGATGATTTATGTGGCCGCAAACAATAATAATTTTATACTATAGATCGGTTACGTCCCTACAAAATCACTGTAAAAGAGAACCGAATAATAGGCTACAGCACTGACCGCACACATGCACAATTTTGTCTTTAATTCCATTACATATTTACGAATATATCGTTTTTACACTTCCTGAACACACAACTAGCCATTGTAGACGATATTTAGGTATTATTTCTTTAAATCACGTTCGTTGTTGACCACAACTAACATTGAGTTGACTATAAATTTCCTCTTTTGAGCGCCTCATTTTTCATGTGCTAGTAACACATCTAACACTATTTATTATCATTGGTCGCAAAAGCATCTCTAGGAACGATGGCATTACATTTATTAAATCGTTTAATACCTTTTTTGCTATTAATCGTAAGAGAGAGTTAGCCTTAGATACTTTATAAGGTCTCATGTATTTAACTTCCTATCTTTTTAGTAACTCGCGTTTTGTGATCATTAGATAGCCTTTCCACAACACTAAATCCTATTCCTATTCCTATAATCCTACCTTGTATTTGTTACAACTTTTATGTTTATTTATCGTAGCGATTTTCATAATAGTCATGTGGCAATCGATAAGTGTTTAGCTTGCTGTCTGTACGATATTTTAGCTGATCAATTGAATTTGGGTGTTCACTATTAGTAGTAGTAGGGTAGGTAGTTAAAAGAGAATTAGTATGTACAAACATTAAACTAAAATCCAGTTACTGCGTGTGGGGAATTAATAATACCCCAAATGACATCAGCTAATTTTTCATCCCAGATACATTCGCTTTCTGTTGTAGTATTTAGTTCATTAATACTTTTATTGACTCTTTCAACTTGTTCATTTGTTTTATTTGTTTTTCAGTAACGAACTCCATAAAATACCTACTTGTGAATGATACGCCACGATCAGTTATAAAATCTAGAGGGATTTCCAAATACTGTTAGTATTTCTTTAAAAACATTGATGATTTATACACAGCTAACATTTTGGTTTTAGGACAGGTTTAGCAAGCACAAACTTTGTAAAGAAATCTATGACCACAAATATAATGTAAGTAAAATCAGTACGAGTTTTGATAAAAGGCTTCAAATGATCGGCATGGACAGTGTGTATACGGATTTGTAGTTTTTCGATAGGGTGTAACGCGCCTTCTAGCTTACCATAATTACCCTTTGCATAGGAGCATTGCAGACATGCATTGATGTACTTATGAATTTTGTCATACATAAAAGCCAAAATTGGTGTTTTTGTAATAAACTCATACACACAACATAAAATAAGATTCTTTACCCAAATCGAAAATGATGGACCGCGTTATAGGTATACTTTTTTGCTCATGCACAAATTAAACAAGTATAACCTGGCCGTAGTTCCAAATTATTACTTAGGAACCTTCCCTATGAAATCATTTGAATAACGCTGGGTATTTATTAAATCGTGGGTAGACTATTTTGGAATTAGTAACTAATGTCAAGTTCGGATGATTTATAATTGGTTGACCTATTATAATGTTTAAGTCTTGAATTTGTATTGGTTATTTCAGCATTACTGTTTATATATATGTCGTCTATATCTACATGGATAATATGCACCGTGTCCAAAGAATTGATTTGCAAACCACCAAAACCTTTCATCAATACATTTGAAGTTAAGATTTTAAGTTTTTAAATGTGTAGCTGTTTCTAGTGTTATAATATTAACTTTACTTCCTGTGTCAATGTAAGCGTTTACTACTACTCCGTCAATAAAGATACGTTTTTTATACAAATCAGATAAAATATCGAATGTGTTAAATGTAACATTACGTACCCGGGTAACGTTTCGTGGAGTTTGCGCAGAGTGCTCCTCTCCGGACACCGTACTCCCAGCAGCGCCGGCGGCAAACCAGCAAGTGGCAGCCTTGTGGCCAACGCGGAGGCAGACTTCGCAGCGGCGGCAGTCTCGGGCTTCGTGACCGGCAACGCCGCGGAGATGAACTTGCATGACGAAAATGCGATCTCTTTCATTCCATGTATACATATCACCCAGCTGGTAAATTTTATTAAACCATCCCATCACGTTCGTATTTTTCTTCTCTGGGTCAAATTTAGGTACAATATCGGCCTCCAGGTGGTTAACTCTTCATTTCTTCGGCAAACATATTTCTTCAGGGTGTAAAAAAAAATGTTAATTTTCGTCGGGTAGGTACTTCTTCGTCGGTCGATACATCAGTATGGCTTCGCCTTCTTTTTCCGTGTCCCTTATTGTATGGTCCGAGAATTGAGTCCATTTGCATACCACTTCTGAAATATTACTGAGACGGGCAGCGTGACGTCAGGAATGTGTATTCAGCAATGAAAATCTTCGTATAGTTCCAACAAAGTGTATTATCACCAACAAAGATCGCGCTCGACTGACTACCAGCCGACAAAATAATTACCGACTATGACTCAATCAGTTTTACAATTCAAAATGGTTTCTGTATCTTACAACTACTTTTTAATTATACAGTTTTACGGCTTAGTCTAACATTATGAAATTAATATCATTATAATATTTAAATTAATTATAAAATGTAAATAGTTTACTTTAATCTGAGTTTAAATAATAAAGCTAAAGATAGAATCTTTAGGTTTAGTCAAATCAGTATCTTATAAACGAAAAACTGTAATCATGACATTGAAGAATAATTATCAGCAAATAACAGACAATGTTTATAATAACATATAGATAGTTTAGTATATTTATAGTTTGTTAGATGGAACTCGTAGGCCCTCGTAACATAAGGCTTATTATAGTGTTAATGATTATATTAATGATAAAAAAGCTTGGTGTTAAACTGTAAAATACGACTGTGTGCTAAGTTTTAAATAAATTTTGTAAAATGGTGGTAAACAAAAAAAAAACCTTGGCTGAGTTTGTTGTGGGCTCTTCTCAAACCAAGGCGCGTTTGGAACCCTCGTAACTTTAGTTTTAAGTTTTCGATTATTATTACCACCATTAGATTAAATTAAATTATGACATAATCTTGACTATTCTAAAGTGCTTGTAAACTAAGCCTAATTTAAATAAATGAATTTTGACTTTCGACTTTTGAATAACTTTCGTTGTTTATTAAGTGACAAAATGAAATTAAGACAATTATGCACATTTGTCCGCCTAAGTTTCGATGCTAATGCCCTATCTCTAGTATAAAATATCGTTGCATCTAAGTAAACAGTAGTAAACAGGTAATGAGTGAGTTTATTTTGGCTGTATCCATACAAGGTTGATGCCCAAAGAATGACCACGTTTGTTTGGGGTAGTGGTGGGGTAGGGTAGGGTGGGGTAGGGGGGAGGGGTGGGGTAGGCGGGGGGGAGGGGAGGGGTAGGCGGGGGGGTTGGGGGTATGGGGGGTAGGGTGGGGTGGGGGGAGGGGGGGAGGGATGGGGTAGGCGGGGGGGAGGGGTTGGGTAGGGGTGGGGTAGGGTAGGGGTAGGGTAGGGGTGGGGTAGGGGTGGGGTAGTGGTGAGGTAGGGTAGGGGTAGGGTAGGGGTAGGGTAGGGCAGGGGTAGGGCAGGGGTAGGGCAGGGGTAGGGTAGGGGTAGGGCAGGGGTAGGGTAGGGGTAGAGGTAAAGAAGGGTAGAGTAGGGATAGAGAATAAGTGCACTTATGTCACAACGAAGCTTGACCGGGTCCGCTAGTATGATAGATACTATAGATACCTACTACAAACCACCGCAAAAAACAATCACTAAACAAAACAATGCCAACAGAAAACAGATAAATAATATGCACAAAATAACCAAATATTATCAAATTTACGTTTATTTCGGACTATTAATATACCTAATGCCAATTTATAAGATATATACAAATGGGTTGACAAGTCTTTCCCTCCGTTTATCCACCGGGAATATTATATCCACCGGCGTGCCCATGCGCGGTGAGTGGATAAAACGAGTGTGGGGGATAAACGTTTTATCCTCTCCCCGTGGATAAATTTCTCCCTTGCCCGTGCTAGCCCTGCTGGGCAGCGTTCGGGAAACTCCGCGACATCTTTTCGTCCAAAATTCCTCAGTGCCTGAAGACGAAAGTCAGCTTCGAACAGTGCGTGTTGCCAGTGATGACTTATGTATCCGTGACCATGCTGGTTTATTCACTATCTTTGACGTATGCTAGTTGATAATGTACGAAATTGAGATTCCATGTAAAAATGTGTTGCTTATTGGTGAATATCATACAGTAAATGACATTTCGTCATTTGATTTCATGTTTATTTTAATAGGTTGATAATAAAGATCAAAAAATTTTAACATAACAAATTCAACCGACTTCCAACTCAAAAATTAACCTAAACTAAAAAGCAAAAAATAACATCTTACCTATGTGCTACCCTCAGAATACAGAAAACCACCAGAAGCCACGTTTAGATGTCATTCTATAGTGCGCAGTGTGTCCAAAAATTGTACACAACAGCCTGCACTCGTCGCAATTCTCACCCGCGTAATGTTGCTAGTACATGAGGCTGTTAAATTTTTCCCTATTTTGTGGTAAAAATTTATAATGTTAAAAGGAAAACAATAAGTGTACAGTTCATCACATTAAATGTTAACTTGTATGGTAAATAATAAAAACAGTGGGACCAGTTTTCTAGTGATAACAAGCAAACAAGTAGGTACACAAACAAACAAAAGACCAAACAAGCACACGAAAACAAACAAATGTGCAAACAAACACACAAACAGACAAGAACGAACGAACTTATTATAATATAGCACGCCATTGTTATTTGTAAAATTTTAAAGCTTTAAGATTATTTTACACTTTCTTTATCTGCGCTGATTACCACAATTTTATTTCAACTTAATTGCCGGAACCTATGCCTACCTATTTAGTTGATTAATATTTTACATAAATAATAAATCCTTGAATTGAAATTAAAAGTAGGGAAAATCAAAACAATTACATTGGCAACACTTGAAATGAAGTCATCGGTTTCTATGACAACTAAATTCACGTAAAAATTATTCATTATTTTAACATAAGAATATTTATTTGTGCTACTTACACGTGAAATGTGATCCTATTCAGTTTCTATTTTTTACCAACGGCATTTTTACACGAAGGAATAGCACAAGACGGCTTAATTTAATTAAATTTGTCACCTGTATAGCACGTCAAACAACACGACAAACACAGAGTGAGTAATCGTAAAATGTGTAGTTTAAATGGCTTCACTTCTTTGCGCTATCATTCCTTCTGGTGGTTTTCTGTATTCTGAGGTGCTACCTTCTGATCAGTTTAAAGGCGGTGCCAAGCATGTTTTAATTTAAGCCGTTTAAATTACAAAATTTCTGTGGTTCTTTCAGAAACTTTCTCCTCCTCCTTTTTGGAATTCGGTTAAAAACAGTGATTAGGCCAGCTGGTCACTAACTCATAAAAAAGCTCAATATCGCAGCACGCGATGGAGCTATGCTTGGAGTTTCTCTGCGTGATCGAATCAGAAATGAGGAGATCTGCAGACGACCCAAAGTCACTGACATAGCTCAGCGAGTCACGAAGCTGAAGTGGCAATAGGCAGTTCGAAAAGCCGATGGAAGTTGGGGTCCCAAGATGCTGGAATGGCGACGTATGTGATTATCATAAGATTTAACCCTTAAAACACGCAAAACTGTTATTAAACAGCACTAATTACGTATTTATACACGACACACAGAATTAAGATGCGTGGCCATTTTTGAAAGACGCAGTGTTACCAACTCTCAAAAATATTTATCCCTAAAGTTTGTGTCAAAAATCCCTAAAATCGCCTTAATTATTGAGTTGTCCCCCTAAAAAATATAAATTCATAATAATTTAGAAATAATATGCTGTAATATGTTTCAAAAGTCTATATTTAATACAGACAAAATATTACGTCTTTTATCTGAAGATTCAGATTTTTTGAAATCATACATGTTGACAATGAATAAATTTAACAATTTTTTTTTATTCGACGAAAATTGCTTCCAGTTGTCTCAGAGTGGATGTAATATATGTGGTTATAAGTCACTAGGTCAAGAAAGAAATATTAAAATTATCATCAATTTAAAAATATTAAAGAGTCAAAAAACCCCTAAAAATTTCAGACCCCTAAAAAAATCCCATTTCACTTATTAGCCCCCTAAATCTGGGGGGAAAACCCCTAAGTTGGTAACCCTGGAAAGACGTATAAATAGGCTCAGTAACATAGGTAATGGATGAGGCATTTGATATTTCATATGAAATTTAAATATACTTAACATAACTGGATCGATCATTAAATCGTGAATGCTTGTTTTCGTTTTGTGTAAAATTGATATTGTGTATTTTTCCTTATGATTTAAATTTTTAGATATGCACATAAATGTTTAGCTAACTTCCGTAAACGCATGACTTTACATGCGTTGGTCCAAAGTATTTATTCATGACCATATCCTCCTCCTCAAACTTAGTTACAACTAGTTAATGTTAGTGCACAGGATTCTAAACTAGGGTAAGCACTGTACATACAAATTAGAAAATAGAAAATTTCTACTCGAATATTTTTTAATTCTTTACAAGTTAGCCCTTGATTACAATCACACCTGATGGTAAGTGATGATGCAGTTTAAGATGGAAGCGGACTAACTTGTTAGGAGGAGGATGAAAATCCACAGGTTTTGTATAGGTTCGTAATGAATCTTACTACTTTCTACCTATTCCTACTACTTTCTACTAAATATAGAGCCGTGATAGCATACTGGATATGACCTTTGCCTGTAACTCGGAGGGTATAGGTTCGAATCTGGTCCGAGGCATGTACCTCCAACTTTTCAGTAGGTAATGTGCATTTTAAGAAATTAAATATCACGTGTCTCAGTCGGTGAAGGAAAAACAATGTGAGAAAACCTACACACCTGAGAATTTTCTTAATTCTCTACGTGTGTGAAGTCTGCCAATCTGCATTGGGTCAGATATTTTGACGGCCTCTGTAGCGCAGTGGTATGCGCGGAGATTTACAAGACGGAGGTCCTGGGTTCGATCCCCGGCAGGGCCGATTAAATTTTTCTTAATTGGTTCAGGTCTGGCTGGAGGCTTCGGCCGTGGCTAGTTACCACCTTACCGACAAAAACGTACCGCCAAGCGATTTAGCGTTCCGGTACGATGTCGTGTAGAAACCGAAAGGAGTGTGGATTTCATCCTACTCCAAACAAGTTAGCCCGCTTCCATCTTTGATTGCATCATCACTTATCATCAGGTGAGATTGTAGTCAAGTTGTTAAAAAATAAAAATAAAAAATAATAAAAAGGACTCAACACCGAGGGGTGGTAGTTCGATCCCTGCTTCGGTGGTCTATTGTCGTATGCACTCCTAATTTTCCCCGATTAGATAGTGGGGATTGGGAAAATTTAAAAATATATGGCAAATATGTTGGTTTTTGTTAACATGGTTTGTAAATAACGAAAAAAAAAATAGTTCCATGTCAGATTCTAATACTTATTGATAAAAACGTTCGGAACCCTCTTCATGCAACTTAAACTCGCACTTGTCGTTTTTCATATAAAGAAACACTAGAGTCGAACTTCATCGAATTCTATGCATTAAAATTGTGTAATCATCTTGTAGTTGCGACCCCAATAATAAAAACGCATGACCTTATTAAAATCAATAAATATGTCTGGAGATGCACAGATAAACACAATTATATTTACTGTAAATAGATAACATTCATTATTTATATTTTTAAAGACCATTTAAATAGTTAAAGTCATGTTATAGCATACTCAGTGGTTTTATCTATAAAATGAACATTGTTTATACTCGTGTACCTTAAGGTGCTGATAGACTTGAGAATACGCTTGTAACAGAACATCGAGCATTCGCCGTTTTTATATTTGTCGAACAGAACAACGAGCCGTGCCAAGCATAGAGCCTAATATTGCTACGAACATCTTAAGAATTCTAGCCAACGCTCGATTCGATCAAGCAAATCGGCTAGGTTATTCTGTAACGACATTTTTATAACTCGCACTGCGAGTTTCGAATTGCGAGTTTCGAATTCACCTCTATATCTCTCTGTTTAACACGATACTATAGAATGAGACAGATTGCGGTGAATTCGAAACTCGCGCCTGGGAGTTATACAAAACATCGTTAGAGAATAGCTATGCTGCTCGCTAGAATGCTCGTCAGAACGCTCTATAGAATGTTCGCAAAAATGTTCTTGTATTTTTCTGTGATGTAACATTCGCACGAATGCTCATTACTAGTGACTGCTCAAGTCTATCAGTACCTTAACATGATTTGTATTGAATATAATCAAATTCATTTACTTGAAGTGGATCTACAAGCTTTTGAAAAGACAAGTTCAACATGCCAGTTAAAGATGGTTGTATAGTAGGTACTTACCTTGTATTAGATATTTGTACTCACAGAACTGCCCCTGTAGCCACGTGTGGCACGTCGATTCTCTTTCTACGATCGCAAACGCTTCGAAAACTAGAAAAATATACCTATGGGAATGACAAATCTTGATCACGTGACCTGTCGATAGCAAATGTCATTCCCATACATTTTTCTAATTTTTGAAGCGTTTGCTATCGTAGAAAGAGAATCGACGTGCCACTTGGCTACAAGTGATGAAAATGCTGAAAGCTAACGCTTTTTGTACTAATTGTTTATCTTTTGTATTACTTATTAATGTTTTTCTGCTGATAAATTCCAATAAATAATTAAGCAGCTAGTAGCCGCTCCGAGGTTTCACACGCATAGTTCCCTTTCCCATGGGAATATTGGGACGTTTTCTGTTCACCGTTTG
Source organism: Bicyclus anynana (assembly GCF_947172395.1). NCBI lineage: Eukaryota > Metazoa > Arthropoda > Insecta > Lepidoptera > Nymphalidae > Bicyclus > Bicyclus anynana. Next base: position 3,753,953 of record NC_069090.1, read on the forward strand.
AGACACGTGATATTTAATTTCTTAAAATGCACACAACTGAAAAGTTGGAGGTGCATGCCCGATGCGAACTCACACCCTCCAGAATCGGAGGCAGAGGTCATATCCACTGGGCTATCACAACTCTATCCCTACCTACTCCAAAATTTAAATTCAAAGTGTATCAACCAAGTATTAACATTCAACCAAACCACGGTCACATTTTCTGGGTCACCGACTATGTTGTACGTATTCCTATCAGTAACATCAATTGCAAATCTGGCTGGATCTAGACCTAAACTGACAGGAAGTTACGATTTATACCAAGTGACTCGATTTATTTAGGGCTGTTACATCTATTTAATAACAATCTACAATTTTTAACCAAAAAAATGGAGGAGATTTCATTTAGTCGCGAATAAATCAGACCATCTTACAAGAATCATCAAAATCGGACAATACTTTATAAAGCTATTTATGCCGATCATAAAATTATTTTACAAGGACTTTAGAAAAGGCAAGTTTTCGGTGTTTTGCCAACGACGACTTTTAGATGTTACCCATCGATAATAGTTACTGAGATCGTGGCTCAATGGATAGATGTCCACAGATCCGCATCGTATCGGACGCATCGCATCCAACAAGTACGTCCACTGATCCGCATCGTACGGATCACAGGAATCTGCCGTAAAATTAAAAATTATTTTACCAATAGAAAACCACGATATTTGTAAGTATTTTATCCTAATATTCCCACGGGAACAGCAAGACGTACTGCCAAACGGTTTAACATTTCGGTACGATGTCGTGTAGAAACGGATTTGTGTAGATTCACCCTGAAAAGTCAGCCCGCTTCCATGTTAGATCGCATCATGAGGTGATTGCAGTCAAGTCATACTTACTTGTATTTTTATTATATTTATAATTAAAAAAAATTAAATGCAAAGTGTATGGGCTGATTATGGTTGACTATGGAACTTATTAGAAGGCTCAAAGTCACTTAGCGCGGGGTGATGGAGCGAGCTATGCTTGGATTTTTTCTGCGTGATCGAATCAGGAATGAGGAGATCCGCAGACGAACTAAAGTGACATAGGTCAGCGAGTCGCAAAGCTGAAGTGGCAAGGGGCAAGCCACATAGTTCGAAAAGCCGATGGACGTTGGGGTCCCAAGGTGTTAAAATGGCGACCCCGCACCGGAAAGCGCAGTGTTGGTCGACCGCCCACTAGGTGGACCGAGGATATCAAGCGGGTTGCAGGGAGCCGCTGGATGCTGGCGGCTCGAGACTGTTGTGCTTGGAGGTCCATGCAAAAGGCCTGTGTCCAGCAGTGGAAGTCTATCGACCGATAAGGTAATTGGCTAAAAAAAGGCTGCTAGAAATAAATAAAATGCACCGACCTCCTGCAAATTACGAAATCCCAGCCCTATATTCAGTTATCGTGTCACCGTGAGTTCATTGGCCGGTGTTAAATGCATTAATTCGCACCTAAGGCCGATTGACTTGACCCTTTTGTGTTGTCTGACGTGTTGAAACGATTGAAGCACGATATTGAAATCGCGTCAAAACTAGGCTAAAATGAACAACTGAATCCATGTTGTCGAGGTCTAGTTTCTGACTGTCTGAATACTAATTAATTTATACTAAAATCGGAGGCCTAACTCTGCTCAACAGTGAGCTGTTAATCAACGATATTGTATACTATAGATAGGTTACGTACCTACAAAATAACCGCAACACTGAGCGCATACGAGCATAATTTTGTGTATTGTTTTTATACTTTCTGAACACACAACTCGATATTGTAGACAATATTTAAACATTATTTGTTTAAATAACTTTCGTTGTTTAATAAGCATTGACCTCTTATAATAAATAGGAGTGTTATTGCCGCGTTGCAACGACTTGCGGTACGGAAGGCTTCAGTGTGCTCGTGGCGTTCGAGAGTAATTCTTTATGGGTTACTTGGGATAGGCGGGGAAAGTGACTTGAGTGAAAAAGGGGAGTGTTAGATATCTGTCAAAGGCGCCTTTAACCCTACACACAACGTTCACAAGTGCGTGACTTCACTCAAGGTCATTCTCTGCCATTCCAGTGTCTTATTTTGGTTACAGTTTGATTTGTTAATTAAGATGTCCTTACAAATGTTGTGAATCATAACCTTTGTTCGCCATTAGTTTTCTTATTTTTGTAATCACCTCTGAGTCTGCTAAAAGGAGATCGATGTTAATAAGCGACTAAATGAAATTAAACTAGTTATGCACCTATAATTATGATATTGCCCGCCTCAGTGTTGAAGCGCTAGTGCCTATCTCTAGCATAAAACATCGTTATCGTTAATGATGAAATCTGTATGCTTATGCTATAATTGTTGTCGCATTTATTAATAAAGTTGAGGAAAAAAGCTATAAAGCGTCGGCGACATATTATTTCGTTTATCTGTTATTATCTCGTCCGATCCCGCCCCGACTCATCTTGTGACACGTTACAAAACGAATCGATAACAAACAAAGATTGTGTTGAAACAAGTTATAATAATTATGTTTATTAATAAAAACAAACAAGTTAACATTTGAAATTTTGAAAAACTCCGACCGAAAGGGGTTTGGATTCGAATCGGGAGTTCCCAGGAGAGAATCCCATCGGGTTTGGATTTCCATCCTCCTCCAAGTTAGCCTGCTTCTATCTTAGATTGCATCATCACTTATCATCAGGTAACATTGTAGTCAAGGAATAACTTGTAAAGAATAAAAAACAAATTAATACTAATTTAAATTTATTTTTATTTACAAGTAGATTTATGTCAGGATTTCGCTATAACTTAACAGAAAAGTTTAAACGGTGCTGCCGCCTAAATAGAAACCGAGTTTATAATGGGTTTAGCCCCACGTGTTACACTCTGCTTTTCACTACGATTGCGAGAAAATAAAATAGTTTAGTACAATAAATATTCAATGATATATTTTATTTGAAAATTAAAATGTAGGTACATAATGCTATAACTTTGGATGTTTCGGGGAAATGCTTTTACCCGGTAACTTAATTTCCGACTACAGTGAAGTTGAATAATGAATATGAGGGGTAAACATGTTAGATAATTGTTTAAAAACACCATGCGTAAGTTGTAAGTAAGAATGCACTTGTTGTTCTTTTCTCCACTTATTAAATTTTTCGTAAGTAGGTGTTTAATTTGTAAGTCTTTTTTGATCCATCTCCAAATTAGGGTCACCATTTTCACTAGATGAAGACATAACAATTAATGTTGCGAAACATGTAAATTACGTTCACAAATTCACAATGAATTTATTTAAAAATATCAAGTAATTAGATTATTCATGACAATAATTGTTTTTAAATTCTTGCTCTTTAATTTTATTTTCTTTATTAATTAATTAAAGGCAAAGGTATTACACCGTGCACCCTTGTCTTCAAATCTCGCTCTATAAATTCGCAACTCAATAAAAAACTAAATAAAAAAAATAACCGCATTCCACAGACAAGAACGCTGCATTTTATTCCAATTCCAAGTTTTATTTTTATCAAACAGTCAGGACCTTACCTCTGGCTCAATCGCTCGACGCGCGGAGCCATATAACCTCCTTCGATATAAAGTAGGCTAGTACTTGGCTAGTACTCGTAACAGACAATAATTAAAAAAACAAAATTACTTTAGCCCCTAGAGGCTAATATGCTTGTTTAGCCCCGCTGTGGAGTGGTAATATGACAATGTTTTTGAGCAAGAGTAGTGAAAAAAATATTTAAGTACCTACATGATTATTCTCATTTCAATACACAAATCAAATTCTTTCATTTCTTACCTACTCGAATTTGAAAATCAGTTCATCCTCCGTCCATAGGGGCAAGTAGACACACACGATCACCACAAATTTTTGCGTTGATGGTTTAAAATCCGACTGCATAATTAAAATTTCAAATTAAAGTACGCCAGTGTATCATATACCCAAGTTTCTATAAACATCCAATGCTCTATTGAAATGTTATTATCTATGGTCTACCATTTTCATTCATCTATTATTAAGATGAGTATTGACTCATCATAACAAATGAAAAGAAAGTCGATGTAATAAGTATACCCATTCGTAATATGACACTCCAATTGCACCCAATTTATGAATTATGATTGCCAATATTCATCTTTGACTGTGAATGATTCTCGATCAATTACTTACACATCTAATAAAGTAAATGACGTCATAAAATATGTTCTATTAGTTTTATGTGAAAATGAATGAAGGTCGATTGGAAGATGACTTTCTTACGTATGTTTAGACACCCAAAAATCAGCTTATATATAACTCTAAAACTGTGTAAACTAAACCTGAAAGGAGATTCAAGGAGTGAAACTCTTAAAACTTTCGCTCAATTAATTTTAATATTGCGCTGAAAATGGAATGGGGATGATGACTATGTTTGAATAATATATTGATTTTTATGATACATTCGGGTAAATAAGGTCAATGTTACCTAATTTATACATAAAAAGCAAAGATTGTCTGGATATTTGCAAAATAAATGAGATTATAAAATTTCAAAATCTATTAAAAATCTTTTATCGTAATTAGATGAAAATTCATACAGTTTTAGATTCCTTACATTAAATGTGACATTTTTTAATATATGACCTATAAACATGAACGCACAAATAACAAAGATATTAGTAATTTTATTTAAACGCACATACAAATCTAACGATCATTACATTACCTACGACGTCATTAGTTCCTACCATTTTGTATGGGGCGTTTTTCAGAGATCCTTGGCAGCGCCGCAAATTTGATCCTTTAAATTCCTGTAGCTCCGAAAGTAATAATCGCAGATAACCTGTTCCTTTTCCTTTTGCTTTACTATTCGCATACTCCTAATACACAATTTAAAAAATTTTAATAAAAAAATACAACCGACTTCAAAACCTAAAAACGTACCCACTAAACTAAAAAGTAAAAAATAACATCATAATATGTTCTACCTGCTGATCAGTATGAAGGCGGTGCTAAGCCGGTGATGTATTAATTCAAGCCATGTGAGAATATCTTACAGATTTAGATTTTGCAGACAGTGTTGTTTTATGTGGTCCTGTCAGAAATGGCTTTAATTAAGACAACACCAGCTAAGCACCGCCTTCATACTGATCAGCAGGTAGAACATATTATGATGTTATTTTTTACTTTTTAGTTTAGTGGGTACGTTTTTAGGTTTTGAAGTCGGTTGTATTTTTTTATTAAAATTTTTATTATTTTTCCATTTTTAGTGTAAAATTTCATCTCAAACGAATACATCAGACCCCTAATGACAGTCACAACCCATCTTGGTACAAAATTCTCAGCAATACAAATTAATCAAGCCCAAGCACAAGGTAGCTACCGTAAACCGTTAAGGAGTTCCCTTAATTGACCTTGGTCTTCATCATCAGACCAAGACAGACAGAATAACAGACACAACTCATATATTTAGAAAGTTCTCAGCAATACGAATTAATCAAGGCCAAACACAAGGTAGTTACTGTAAACTGTTAAGGAGTTCCCTTAATTGTCCTTGGTCTTCATCACCAAACCCCTAAATGACAGTCACAACCTATCTATGTGGAAAGTTCTCATTAATACAAATTAATCAAGCCCAAACACAAGGTAACTGCTGTAAATCGCCGAGAAGTTCCCTCGTCTGTTTTATGGCTCCATCATCAGATCGACTTTAAACCTTCATGAAATTATAGTGCTTAAAAGTACTAAATGGAAAAGTATACGAACACACTAGACACCCATATAATTTTCGAAAGTTCCCCTCAATTTCTCCAGGATTCCACCATCAGATCTTGACATGATGGCAATGGGACCAAATGGGGGCTATACCGTTTTAAACAAAAAAAGAATTTTTGAAATCGGTCCAGGCGTCTTTGAGTAATCGGTGTACATACATAAAAAAAAAAAAAAAAAAAAAAAATACCGACCGAATTGAGAACCTCCTCCTTTTTGAAGTCGGTTAAAAACCTCTGCCGACCGCATTGTAGCATCGTCAAGGTTTACGTCCCAAATCTCTTTTATAGGTAGAATGATTGGCACAAATTGATTTATGTTAATGAAAATTAAAACAAGGAAGACAAATCTAGCTTTTCAACACTGCGAATTGAAGCGAATAATTTATTACATTATCAAGTTATTTGTGCTATTAATTTATAGTAACAAATTGCGTACGATCTTCACTAGGTCAAAAGTCAATGATTACAACATTAGGCATTTATTAAACAGCTGATAATGTACAACTCAATAAATCAAAGTACGTAGTAAGTTCAGTATATTTTTTTATTCTTTACAAGTTAGCCCTTGACTACAATCTCACCTGCTGGTAATGATGCAATCAAAGATGGAAGAGGGCTTGAAAATCTACACCCCTTTCGGTTTCTACACGACATCGTACCGGTGCCTAGTTATAATAGGATACATTTGATTTAGTATATCTACAATTAGGTACACTGCTAATTATATTTTGTTTCTTCATTATTAGGTCTTAGGTATTGCAATAAAAGTTCAGAAGTCAAAATTTCTTAATATTTTAATGAGAATCATACACAAATAACTTAATTTGTTCTATACATTACATTTTTCACTTGTATTCCAGTGTGCCTAGTGGGAGTTTTCAATATTTTCATACCATTACTATCGCGTTAACGTAAACGCGAATTTATATGGAATTGAAACAGTTGTGCAGTAGTGCCACTAGATGGCGCTGTTTTTTCCTTAGAAATTCGCGTTTACGTTAACGCGATAGTAACAGTACCAAACTGCCACTAAGTCCTCAGATCAAAGTCATTGTTTTATAAATACTTAGGAGACCATGTAGATTTAGACATTTACAAATTCGAGAAGTACGTATATAAACTTATTTATCCTAAATCAATACGATTTCAATTTAGGCTGGTTTTAGAGTCACGCTGACGAGACGCTGACCATCGGTGCTGACAGACGAAATGTATGAACGCCTAGGGAGCGTTTCAGAATAACGCGCAGCTATCAGCGCGTGCGGTGGTATCTTCTCTTTTTATTAAAGCATGTAGTAGTATGAGTTTAGTATAATAAATAACCAAATGGAATATTTTTTTTGACCCGACTAATACTTAGTTTTAACAATTTAGTTTTATTTGATTTCAGTTGTCACAAGGATATTTTTGTTAGACGAATTAAAATATCAATAAAAATATTAAGTTTTAACTTATGTGCTATAAGTTGAGTCATGCAAAAACTATACTACTATATATAACTATTGTTATTATAACTTCTGTACTATATAGAACTATTAGGATACAATTTTAAAGCATGGTGAATATCCTAACAGTTCTATAGAACTATGGGATGGGCTACGCGCTGATCTGACGGTCAGCGTCCGATCAGCGTGACTCTAAAACCAGCCATAATCGATACGAGATGAGTTTGTTTACTGCTAGCTGCTTATTGACATATTTAATTTGATATAAAATACTTTTCATCGAATAACCAGCTCGGTGAAGGTAGTCATATACCCAGAGACTAAAGGCGTTTATTTGCTTGTTGTAATAAAGTAAAAATATTTATTCTTACTATAGCTATATGATAATACATAAAATGAGTTAAATAGGTTATTAAATTGTCCTACGTTAGTATTTATGTAATACATAGCTAAAACTTACATTAACTACAATATCACAAATATTTGGACAAACATTTTGATGAAGATACACCTCCTTCAGTTAGTAAGATATATAAGGATAGAAAAAGCAATAGAAATGGCGTGTGCAAATAAAAAAAAGAGTTGCATTAGATTAGATTAGAAGTAAAACCACAGAAAACACAATATGTACAAGGTAAAACTTCTTTACCTCTCGCTCACAACATTCGTTCGCCTCGCTCGATTACACTTTTCGTAACCAGTTTAATCCCCAAGACAAGCGTGCTTTAAGAAGTTTTACTTCAAAAAGTTGTATTACAAAAAGTGTAAGTGTATGTTTCATGTTATGTAGTTTTTCGCATCACAGGTATTTTATTTTTATTGCTGTTATTTAGTCTATATCTATACTAATATATAAAGGTGAAGAGTTTGTTTGATTAAACGCGCTAATCTCAGGAACTACTGGTCCGATTGGAAAAGTTCTTTCAGTGTTAGATAGCCCATTTATCGAGGAAGGCTATAGGCTATATATTGTCCCCGTTTTCTTACGGGAACGGGAAACACACGGGTAAAACCGCGCGGCTTCAGCTAGTGTATGTATAATTTCCTGTAGTATAAGTAGGTGAGGTTAGTAGTTTATACATAAAATGACTAGAACTATGAGAACACAGCACTTAAATATAAATTGGACCCTAATTTCAAAATTCTTTATCTTATATTATTTTAATGGTATTTTCTAACAATCACATTAGTCTAATGGTTCCTCTACACTATCGGTCTTGGATTACGGAAAGAAAACGCTGAAAATTTCACTAAACTCTTAAAAGGATGTTTGTTATAATTATGACTCAACGGCTGAACGTATCTGAATGAAATTTGGCATAGAGTTACGGCCAGTTTCTTCATCGCAAGTAACAGTCAAAGTAACGTAATAAATCGAAAGTGACGGTCTTATTCACTGAAAAATAAAGTCTTCTTTAGTACTTACCACTTTTACTGTTACTTTAGCTTTACATGAAGAAACTGGTTGTTAGACTATAATCATTCTAATGAATAGGTATATATAGCACATAGAAAACTTTACATCCTAAATTTTCCACTGGAATGGGATCTACTTGGGCGAAATCGCGAGGGAAACAAAGTCATTTGCAAAAAACAAGATTTGCAAAAATCGGTTATGTGTTGGTTTTTTGGACGAACGGTACAGGAAATTCAGCAGATGAGATTACCAATATGTAGGTTACGCGATTAAGTGGACAGCTGATAAATACTTGTGGCAATCAGGTGGGTAATTGTGTAACTTAATCGGCATACAACTTAATTGTAAAAATCCTTTTGACGGCTCTATTTAATGAAATTTACGTGAAATAAATGTCAAATCCTAAGGAAAACTGTCAGTTTGACAACTATAATGGAATGAATTTGCAGACAAACGTATCCGATCAAGTTAGGCAATTACCCCCCAGTTTTTGAGAGTTCATTATGGCCGATGTATGGTCGATTTATCGCCGGTGTAGAGGAGCCTTAAGAGTTCAAAGAAATTAAAATTCATATTTTGCTCATAGATATTTTATAGATAAGTAAATATAGTTGTTTACGAAAATACTTAATAATATTAATTACGTAAATCTAATTTAAATTTTATTTAAATTAGGCGCATGATATTTTATCTAAGACTACAAGTTGTGTTTGGAATTATTCCATCGTTAATAATTAATTAGGTAGGTAGTTGTCATTTTTTACGAGCTTATAGCTCCTTGGCAATATCTAGATTTGCTGGTCTATTCACTATTTTGAGTCTTTAATTCAATTCAAAACAACCTATTAAAATAAACAACAAATCAATTGACAAAATGTCATCTACATACTGTAGGATATCCACCAGTAAGCACCGGATGACATTTATATTTTGTATCATAGAAGATATATATATTATTTTGTATCATTTTGTCAATTGATTTCTTGTTTATTTTAATAGGTTGATAATAAATACCAAAATAAGACAGCAGCAGGCCAATTCACTATTTTTGACGTATACTGGTCGACGTATACGAAATTGAGATTCTATGTAACAAATGTCATCCGATGCTTACTGGTGGATATCATACACTATCTAGATGAGATTTCCATGACATTTTACAAGACAGTGATCGGATTATCAACTGAGTCGTGAACAATGGTCGTAAGCCCATAAATCGGTACATATGATAATTATTGAAGGCCTGATGTCTTACTTGATATTGTGCTTACTATAAACATCTTAGTTTCAATCAACAGACAATTTTTGTACATACGTAGTTTTATAACTATATCCATACTGACAATTAGGCTTAGTCCAGAAAAGGCGAATTCGCCGCGATTCTTTCGCGCGTATTACGCGCGACCGTTGCGTCCACAAGGCGCGTACCAATGCGCGAACATTTGGAGAGGAATTTAGTGTGAAACATGGAGTTGAACGTACACTCGCTCTAGAGTTGGCGCGAATGATAACTAGACGCAACAAAGCGTCCCTAGTATCTCGACTCACGCGCAATACGTGCAAATCACGCGCGAGTCGAGACGTAGTGCACGCGATTTACGCACGTAATTTGAATTCGCGCGATGCTTGTGGACGCGATGTATTGATGTCTAATATTTCGACAACGCGTGTATGAACTCGCGCGATACGATTCGCGACGAATTCGCCCCTTCTAGACAAGGTCTTAGATGCATTGTTTTTGTGGTCCATTATATAGCAATTACGAGTAAAGTACATGAACTAAGTCGGTCTGGTCGCGATGGTGACGTGCGCATCAATGCCGTTAGACGCACGCGACTGTCGCCGCATCCAGTGGCCTGCTTCTGGCTGTCTTTCTGAAACTGAGACAATACGTCTGTCTGTATTCATTGTAGAAGCTACGTATCTAGTAGGTAATAGCTAATAGCCAATCCAGACTAATCCAACAAATAATATAAACGCGAAAGTTTTTATACGGTTTACTAATACTAAATATTATTACATAGGATATCTTTCATCCCGGAAAAATCCATGGTTCCCACGGACGAAGTCGCGGGCGTCCGCTAGTAAATAATATTTAATCAAACACAAATAATGTGTAATTTGACCAGTATGTATTTAAATACATACTAATAGATTTGTAAGAACCTCCAGTAGCTTTGGATTTTTATGAGATATAAAGTAATATCCATATGGCTTCAAGTTCTAGTTTACTCTATACCAAATTTCATTCAAATCGATTCAGTGGCATAGACGTAGTAATAAATCCAGACTCCTTTTCCTGAACTAAAAAATGACGCACCTTTATTTTGCCAGTTCGCAGTATATGTACCCGCTGAAACGCACACAGATGTACATATGAAGACAGACGTTCACTAATTTCCTATATCTAGCAATACACTTCACACTCACACACATACAGGGTGTTGCGGAATATTTCCCATAACTTCAAGGTATTGACAAACTTATAGGAGCCGAACTGTATAACAATAGTAGATTGTTATACAAGGGGCTAAAAAACCCATTTTAAACGAGGTATTTTTAGACGTTACTTTGACTGTTACTTACGATGAAGAAAACGGCCGTGAGTCTGCTAAAAATATGGTATCTTACCACCGCTATCGCTATTCTGTTTGAGCAGCTCATGGTCGGTAGTGGACAGCCTCCGCCTCCCGTACTCGTACTTCGCCTCCTTGGACAGCAGCATCTCCCGCTGCATCTGAGTGCGCAGCTCCGCCGGCACGTCGGGGATGAGCAGCTGCATCAGCCCGGTCAGACCGAACACTACGTGCTGGAAACGGACGTTTTTGTCACTAGTGATAATGTTTTTGTCACTAGTGATAATGTTAGGCTAACTAAATGCCTACGCTCATAGCGCACAGCATCAACCTGGTGATCCATGTATTCAGATATTTTGACAGCCTTGGTCGGCAGTGGTATGCGATCGATTGATCCCCAGCTGGGTCAATTAAGGTTTTTTTAATTGGTCCAGGTCTAGCTGGTTGCAGGCTTCGGCCGTGGCTAGTTACCATCCTATCGAGAGACGTATCGCCAAGTGATTTAGTGTTCCAGACTTCAGTACGATGTCGTGTAAAAATCAGAAGGGGACGAGTTCACTTCGGAACTCGAGGTCTTGGGTTTGAGCACAGGTTTGGTACAAGGTTTGAGTTCTGGGGCATGCTATGAGATATTGCTTTCTTTAATACCTTCTTTTGAATATCATCATCATTGTCAGCATATATTTAACACGTGCTATCAGTTTTTTTTTTAATATTACCTTTTTTTAAAGTATATTCTCATTCCCCTCCAACTAGTCAGGAAAGACTGTGCTAGGAGTGGGTACGACAATAGACCAACGGGGCGGGGATCGAACCACCACCCCTCGGTGATAAGTCCGTCTCCTGTAGTTAAGCTATTGAGGCATTAATATATTGAAGCAGTTAATGATAATGTCGACGTTGATCGATGGCTTAATGTAGGTACTCTCCGAGATGCGGGGGGAACACTGCCTACTTCTCAACTCTGAGCTGAGAAGTTTAAGTGAGAATTTCTTAGAAGGAAGAAAATCTCAGTACCTCGTATACCTACCAGGATTACATAAGTCCCAGGATACAAACCCAGGAAATCGTGATCCGAAACCACATACGCTAACTATTGGACGAACGAGGCTGTTTTGATTATACTTGCCTCAAAAACGACGACAAAAGCTAGTCGAGCAGCGAACACATGCCAGTAGTGCGGCGAGAGGCCGTAGGGGTCGTTGTGGTCGGGTGGGTTGCGGTACCCCCTGTACGCGCACACGGGCGGGTCCACCTCGTTCTCATCCGCCCCCCATTCCTCACGGTAATCCGAAGTATTGAAAACTGTAAGCATTTTAATTAATATAAGGAAAAGCGGGGTCTAGTTCATAAGTCCATAATATTTATATTAAGTATGTTTATTCTGAGCAAATGTTCAGCAATAATTGATTTTCAGTTATAATTTTCTTAAAATTATCGTCAATTGCATTTGTATTTTAATCTGATGTTTAATTGATGCAATTGTAAATTGATACATCAATAACACTGCTTAATAAAGACGGTCATAATAAAGTACCCCGGGGAACGCCAAACGAAAGTCCTCATAATCTTTTCAGGAAAACTAAACATAAGACAGAGTAGTTGCTAATATATTTTCGGAGAACTAATATCCTTTATAAATGACTAAGGCTGCTAAGAATAGATACTACAATAAAAGTTGCGAACTTGGTGTTTATATTTGGTTTTATTATACTTACGTGAGAGAGAGTGATCAATGTACCCGGCGAGAGTGTTGTCCGGGGAGTACACGTATTTGTACACCATGCGCGGGATGAAGTCACTCGTGTATGCTATTACAAATGCCTGAAATATAAAGTTCAAGTTGTAACAGGAAGTATATATATATATCTATTACTATATACATATATCTATAACTATATTTGATATACTAATGAGCCTAGCCTCCTTTTAGGAGAGGGTGTATTGACATTGAAACAACTAATCTGCTTCTTTGCGGGTTCGCAGGCTTAGGCTAATACTGTTTTGATTCTGTAACTACTACCTACTATCAGATGTTAATGAGACCTGATTCTGCGGGCTGATGATGTTTTTTTTTTCTTATATCTACCTATGCATATGTTAAAAGCTGGTAAGTCGAAAACTATGAACAATTATTATAATTAAAAATAAAGTTTAGAATAAGCGATCCAAGGTTAACTAACATAATGAATGGTATATATTAATTAGCGCATAATTTTTTAATTTAATTGCTACAAGTACCTAATTAAAATCATATTACAAACTTACGTTCGAGACTACAGCAGCATAAGTTATGCCTCTCAAAATTCCATACCTACAAAAGAACGTTGAATATAATCAAATTATAGTACAATGAAAAAAATCAAACGAAATGTATGAATGTACGTAATAAACATGATATATACCAAGCTCCTATATCTTCAACCCTTTCCGCTAAAGGTCGTCTTGCTTGTGTCACCATCTTGTAAGCATCAAGACGTATTTCTGCGATGTTGTTTAGTAGAGCGAAAAGTGGAGCCAGAGGGAATGCTGCCACGAATAATGTGACGAAACCATACTGGAGAACTAGAGGAGAAATAACATTTTTATTATTATAATCGAATCGTCTAAAACGGTCATGAATAAATAATTTTCACGTTAACATGTATTGCTCGTAACTAATTATTAGGAGCAAATTTTACTTTAAAATCTGAATGTTTCTTAATTGCGACTATCTAAATGTGCAGTTTTATCTTCAGATCACGTCATCACAAATTACCATTGATTCAAAATGCCTACATTATTAAGGCGCATATATATATAAGTATTCACAATCACTATAGGCGTCATAACAATGCCCAGCAAGTGATGGAGAGAGGTACGTGATCAAAATGAAAAGATCTTTTAAAGAATCACAGCTCAACTTAACAAGTCACACAGCTGTATATAATGGCTAATATGTAGATGATAAGGATGAACACATGCAACAAGAGCTATGAAATTTAACTAAGTAAGCTGGAAAGCCCAAAGCCTATTGCAATATGACGATGGTGTCATATACTTACTCATCTCGAGATATTCATCGAAGAGTGCTAATCGCCCAGGATCCTGCAGATGATAATCCTGCTCCCAAGCCATATGCGGTTTGCTAGGGTCTCTTGTCACAGCTCGATGTGACCTCTGACGCCACCAGTTGTGAAACTTTCTGTAAATATTCACAGCAATTGTTCTTATTTTAGTAGTCGGTTTCCAGTAGTTTGACTAGTAAGTCGTGTTGTTTTGATAAACTATTCATTAAAATGCTGAATGTTGGGCTATTGACACTTCATAACTAGGGAGTATATATAATTACGCAAATTGAAAGGAAATTTGTAAACAAACAGTAACTTACGGGTAGCCAAGTTCAACGAAGTTGTTAAAGCATTGCTTCCCGATCATAATGATCGCTAGCTGGATGCAGAGCTCGGAGAGACAACCGGCAGGGTCACAGATATCTCCTTTCAGTTTGAAGAACTCTGATTTGCGAGCTTGATCGTCCCCTGGATAGTCGAAAAAACGACCCTAAAAATACAATAGCAAATAGCAAAAGTGAGCAGCAAAGTTTTAGAAACTAATAATTAATAGATACGATTTCTCATTATAATAAAAATATTGAGTTAAAGATTTATTGTTTTAATAATAATTTTGTGTTTATTATCAGGTTATCAGATTTAATAACCAGGTGTCCAAATTAAATGCCCATATGTACTTAAATTCAAATAAAACCTTAGGTGAAAATTTATCTATAGGCACCTTAATTAGGAATTTAGTCTTTTATTTTATTTTAACCATTGATTGTGTAATTAACAATACCTTGAAGAAAGCTATGTAGATAAGTGACGAGTAGAAGTTAATGAATTCAAAGAAGAATATTTTGAACGTGTAAGAGTCTTCATATTCAGTCTGCGTGCGCGGGTTCTCAATGTTTGTTAGATATACTGCTACTTTGGCATAAATCTGCAAAATTAAATTTAACTCAATATCACATTAAATAAGTAATACTCAAACATTATGAAAATTTAATTTCTGCTAGAATTTATCTTGTGACACAACTCGTCCCAGGAATTACTATCACCATATTTATTTAAGCCGTCAAGCAGCATTGTTACAAAGTGAAGAGAAAAATAGAGACAAAATGTCAACCAATGGCGGCAGAGTTGTACCATTCCCATCTCTTTCGTCCCATCACAATGAAATAGATTGCAGTATTTCCGCTGTTATTGGTTTATTTTTTTATTTTTATTAGTATATTTGTATTAAATTTGTCTATTTATCTTCAGTCGTTAGTCGCGTGTTAGCAGTACTGGTTTGAAGAGTGGGGTTGCGCTGTACATAAAGGATTATTACATAGGCCTCAAGTTGACTATCGCAAAGTTTCTATAATGACCTGCAAAGTGTTGCTCTGTTATAGACAATGGTTTTCTATTTAACATCAGTGAGTTCCATCAGATGGACAAACAATTAAAAAAAATGTCGATGCAAAATCTCTGAAAGTAACAAAGAAGAAACAACATGTTTTTATTAATAAATCAACAGAAACATACCCGAGTAAGGATCATGATCATGGTTAAGTTGATCAATGCAGCCGTCATGGCCGTGAAAATCTTTGCGTGTCTCTTCAAGAAAAATCCACTGCCGCCGTATATGACCGACACCATTGATATTCTATATATAATTGTGCCTAACACTGCACCCATTACTATAGATATCTGTAGAAAGAAACGGTAGAATATAAACGAAAAAAAAAAACATTTTAAAGTTTTACCTAGAAATATGAATATTTAACCATGATAATAGTGAAAGCATACTATTTATTATTCTTAGAAATGCAATACTGGAAATCGCAAGTAGTTCAGCTTTGGTGATGCGATATTATATCATTGAAACTGACCTGATTAGATAGACCGTAGCTTTAATATTAACAACAACAAATTACATGTTTACTGAAATACTTAATAAAAATCACTTTCTGTGTTAAAATCTATAAATTTGGACATTATACTACTGCTTCTATATAAAATTTTGACCTACTTGCAAAATTTGAAAGAAGAAAGCCCAAAATTTGCTTCAAATTATCTCTATACTACTTTTATTAAAAAATATATATGTCACCATAAAAAGAACAGCCGAGCTTGTGGCAACATATCGCATAGTCTTCTGCCAGGTGGGTAGGTAAGGCTCTTTCTCTTTAGAAACGGGGTTAGTACGGAATGTTTTTACTGATGCCTCGAATTCAGGGCGTGGATCTTCGTCCTGAAACATAAAAAAAGTGTATCGCTTAAATGTAACGCAATAATCTAGAACTGTTTTATAGTTGATGCAAATAGCAGATGGTCGACTTGATGCTATGTGAAAAATTGGCAATAACAGGGCGACACTTTGCAGAGAATTCAAAGTATATGTCTCATAACACCGTGCCACCGTCTATCAGCAGATGACGTGACAATGATTTTACCCGCTATCATACTCTTGGAACTAGTTACTACACCGGAACATAACGAATCTGGTTGATAGCACCAATAAGAATAGCAAGCATAACAACAACGAGTCTTGACGAGCACTGTTACACAAGCTCAACTAATGAAAATAGCTACAAATAAGAACTATTACGGGAAAGTATTTAGAAACCATCACCGTACCGACTCTAAAATCCATGTTGTAAACATTCAGTATCCACAGATCTGCATCGAACGTATCGGAAACATCGCATCAAACGAATTGTAGTATTCTTTGTATAGAAAATCATATAAGTGCGTCCACTGATCCGCATCATACCGATCGCATCAAACTGATTTTATCTACCGTAAAATTAATTAAACCGTTTGATACGATGCATCCGATACGTACGATGCGGATATGTGGACGCCTACGTTTAATGATTACCATTTTAAATAAAAATACGTACTTGATCGACGCCTCCCAAGTCCCACTCCCATCTTAGCACCGACTGTTTACGTTTCCACAACTCGAGGAATGTAGTAGCTGCAAAAAAACACCATCATAAAAACTAAAACAACAAAAAATAACAAATTTAAAGAGTAAAACAATCTTACCCCAAAAGGACATGAAAATAGCAAAGAACACAGTCGCCGGGTTATCAAAGAGATACGTTAACTTGGCGAAGAGACAGGAGTCTGAAAGCAGTTGGTACTGGCAAGCCTTGTCACAGAGTGGGCAGAGTGTGGTGTTCCCTGGACCATAGCCATCGCAGATTTCTTTACTGTAAATAATGTTAACGATTTTAGTATCAGTCCGTAAAATGAAGAACTGCTATAAAAATAATCTTACGATAAGCTACGAGTAAATGTCAGGGTACGAAAAGTGGATTATTAAAACTTTTGAAAGACAGAAACATATGCAATCAATAATATTCAAAAAGACCTGTTTAGTAACTGTGAATATAAAGAACTTAAAAAGATATAAATTCAATTAACAAAAAAAAGAGTAAAGTTCATAAATATAATCCTTACCTGGGAATGTTATCACTAGAATTCATACTCGCTAGGCCATACAAAAAACAGAGTGTCCCAACTATTGCCGGTGCGTATAGCATCTTGGTATAGAACCCAAGCCAACAGAAGTAAAGGCCGATCTTCTCTCCAAAGTATTTTTTGATCAGCCAGAGAGGTTGCTTCTTATACCATTTGCATGGACGTGCCCACTCTAAATATAAAAGCTGTACAAAAAACAATTGTATTATAGTACATTGAGCTGATAATAATGAACTCAAACTTTTGATTTACCAAAATAATAACAACCAAATAATGAAAAACCTAAAAAAACAGTTAAAGAAGAAAGAAAAATAATTCATAGATAGAAAATATTAATCTCTAAGAGATCAACTGTTACAAAGTTATGCTAATTATATGTAAGTAAAATGTGGTTTTGTTTCATTACCCGTCTATCTGTTTGAGTTTTGTCGTCCATATCCAAATCGTATCTACCTTCGTGTAAAGGAAAACATGCTAAATAAGTGCCATCATTAAGTAGCCGTCGAATCCCCATCTAAAATTAGGAAATAACTAAATCTACACCAAAAATTTTGTTTCTAGAAAAATTTTTATCTAATCTAAAAACATTCTTAGTCAGTACGTAAATATTTTTCAGTTTTGGAAAAATAATCCATGGCCTTCGTTGCAAAAGGCATGGTTACTTCCCTTGCTCTAGTCGACCATCAAGTTTAATGGACTTCATTTACGTTGTATAATTAATTACCTTTTTCTTTTTTTAATATTTAAACAAAATAGTTTAATATTATCTCATTGTCGTTTTTAAAATAAATATAAATATTCAAGATATAATTCATTTGACTTTATACTACTTTATTTTATTTTAAAGTGATTTATCTTGACATCAAAACTTATAATGCGTATCTGAATTACCTTTATTAACTTATATTATCATAAACCACTGAATTTAATTAACTTAATGTAAGATGGATTATTATTACTAACTATTTACAATTCTACGTACTTAAATCATTGCGATTTTTACATCATATTTTATCTTAGTAAAGAATTTTTATTATATCAATAATTGTATATCTCACCTTTGTATCATTATTGTCATATTTGGCTCTGAGTAATACTTGCATGACTAGTAAACTACGTTGGGCTGGAGATAATTGTGTAAATCTATCTTTTATTAGGAACCTGTGAACAACATTATCAAAAGCCGTTGAAAAATTGTTAAAGCAAAATAGAGTTTTATATATTATCTCCAAACAGATCAAATACGAGGAAATAACGTTTCGTTTTGTATAAACATATTTAGAAAGATTACAATAAGAGAGCTAAACTTGATATTTAACGGCACAAGATATTTTTTAGTTTAATAACAATATGTGTGTATAAAGGTAATAGTTTTGCTGAGCCTTTAATATAAAACTGATTATTTCAGAATTTCCTTTATCATAACTTTACCATAACATAGTATATTTTGTAGAATAGAAGCTTATTAAATCTTTAATAATTTACTTCATTAAATACTTACTGTTCCTCCCTCTTGAGATCAGGTTTATCAATAGCGTTGTAAAAAGAGGGTTCTGGTTCGATCCTCTCATGTCCATACTCGAATAGAGTCTTCCATTTGTGCCGCCATTTAGTGTACCAGTGCTTATCCGCTTCCGCGTCTAGTTCATCATTCTATGGATATATAAAGTAAGTCTTTAATCTTGAAGTTATTACTGACTAACATGTCTTAAAGCCTCTGAATTGGAGCCTAAGCTTTCTTTTATTAATCTTAAGCTTAAGACGCTTAAGATTAATAAATGATTTTAAGTTAGAGTAGGAAAAAAATATTAAATGGAGTTGTACAGGGTGGATTTCTATGTCCAAAATTTTTTCCCGTATAAAGTGTATAGTAAATATGTAGTTCGAATCATATATAAGTAAGCAAAAGAAACGAGTAGATGAAAATATTCCAGATGTATATATATTATATATTGTATGTATATGTGTTTTGTAAGTCCGTATTAAAAGACAACTTAAAGATTTATATATAAAAAATAAATGTACTTACCCACGCTTTTACAGATAAACTGATGAACCTCCTCGTAGGCAACTTTAAGCTTAAAACTTCGGCTAACCGCACCTCTGTTTTCCATGGAATGTGAATTTTTAGGAACCAAGTTTTACCATCGAACGACAAGCATTTGTTCTCCAATTCTAATTCTAGGCCTTCTTTTCTTAAGTTTTCCTGTAAATTACAATTTAAATATTGGGTAACATAAATATTACGTTAAACGTTAAAACCTGTAAATATGAAACTAACTTTACACGGTGAAAAATATACATATATTCGTACTTATTCTACAATTGATCACAGTTTCTTGAATGTTGGGGCTTTCAGTACTTTATATAGGTTTTCTTACTTGGAATGTACGTCTATATTCTTTCTTCCGCGCCTCTATTTCAGTCATAACTCCATAATCTTCTTCTTCATAAGCGAGTACCATATCTATGCGACGTCTCCCATCACGAAACATTAAGGAATCTGGATCTAAGCCCTGCAATTTGTGTATCTTTAGGTTCATCAAATCAATGCAATTTGTAAGTCAATATAAATTGGCACTTCAACTTATTTACATTTATTACGTGTAAGTAATATGAAATTTTCAGCACTTTTGAGTTACATCACGTCTTTCGCTTCATATTCAGTGTGTGAATGTTTCGAGGTGCTAGACAAAATTTATTTTAGTATTTACTTTAGTTGGAAATTGTAGGACATATTAGGGTTTAAACTTTACTTCCTCAAATTCAGTGTGAAACGAAATATTTACCTCTGAACTAGTTTCTCCAACATTTTCTTCCGGCTCTGTGGAACTATTTGGTATAGATGGCGTTCGTTCTTCTCTGGGGTAGTTGGAACTTTGGCTGTTAGGGTTAGACTGGAAGAAACGTAAAATGGTAGATGATGCCAAAACCATATTCATATTTATTGTTAGTTACTAAAGTTTAATGTTAATAATAAATTATTTAAAAAATATGATTTCACTACTTGGAACATTTTCGACAAGTTCAAAATTTTAATTAGGATTCGTAAATTTTTATGCTATAAATTAAAGCAGGAAAACACGTTTATCGGTAGAATGCACAATTAGTACTGAGACTTCATGTAACTTAGGAGATACCAACAGCAACATGGAAAAACATTAACTTGTCAAAAATAGGTTAATAATAGATTTACTTTGTGATTTACTCAAAACATATAAAGAAAAACACAATATAAAGTTATAATTACTATGATCTATTTTCCTTAGTTAAGCAAAAGGAAAATAATTCGTAGATATGCAAAACATATGCAAAGCATGAACAGAAGTTTACCACTTATCTAAAACACCTTCATGCTAAAAGTGAGTTGGCATTTTCTAAGCAAGTGTCGTAACTTAATCCTCATTAGTCCTCAATCAAAATCTAAACTGTATAGGGAGTGGGTCCGATATTGTCTTACCAACAAAGTCTTTATAACAGTATTTCGACCTCTGGACCACATCTGGACTCCTAATGATCTATCGGGCGGGGAATAAACCTATGATCTCCCATTGCCCATTTCGGTATCTGGTTCCTTTACCGTGAAGTTATTTCTTATAAACTGGACGACTGAACTGCCTACTGCCAATCATCATCATAAAAACCACACACATCAATCAATCATCATAAAGACCACACGACTCAAGTAATACTACTCTCTATTGCTCTTACAGTAACACACGAAACGTAACCATCTGTCTTTCTATTTCCACTAACCTATATCTCCCTCTCAACGTTTGCCTCATCCGACTACATTTTTGTAACGCTCGCGTCACGCATTCGTCAGCTTACACCCCAAGTCAAGCGTGTGTTGGAGATGGGTTGACACCAGAAGCGGATTTAAAGAGCAAAATAGAATAAAATCTTATTAGGTCTATAATTCCCACCAAGGACATTAGTAATAAACTCAAGTGGCAACAACCTTGAGCGAGTCCCGGACTTGTGACCGATCGAAGTAGGGCTAAAGACACACTCCCCTTCTCCACTCAGGTTATTCTCCCCGCCAAAATAATCCATGAAGGACTCCGAACAAATCCAACATAAGGTGTGGTCGTATCCAACGCCAGGCCTGAAATAAGCTAGTCGCCTATATCGCCAGCACTCGGTCTCCTACTACTCCCCACCTAACTCACGGAATACTTCGAACTATCATCTAATCTATAGACCGATCTAATGAATCACTTGCGCCAACACGTGCGTAAAGAAGTTTTGCTTCAAAAATCAAAATAAACAAAAGTGTTAACCTGTAAACTCGGCAGAGGAGTGCCTGGCAAGGCTGCATCCTTTTTACTCAACATGTCAGCAGCTGTCGCAGCATTACGTAGCAGACGCCAGTGCTTCTTAGCTTTGCGTTCTTCTGAACTATCTCTTGATTGGGATATGTCGTCTCTGAGATGGATCTAACAACAAAGTAATTACATT
The DNA here is from genome assembly GCF_947172395.1 of Bicyclus anynana. Lineage (NCBI taxonomy): Eukaryota > Metazoa > Arthropoda > Insecta > Lepidoptera > Nymphalidae > Bicyclus > Bicyclus anynana. The sequence goes on from NC_069090.1 coordinate 3,776,106, forward strand.
TCTTTGGGAATGTAAAATTTTAGTGGACATTTATATAACTATCATATAAAATAATAAATAATACCTACACAAGCGAAAGGTTATCACGTAATACTGAATACCGCTTGATGTAAAAAGATGAAATTTGGCAGTGATGTACTTTATAGTTAATCAATGTTCGTTAAAAATGGATTTAGCGACAAGGCTGGATAGTCGCCGTTGTCCGCTAGATATTGTATTGAATAAACTAGTTTTTCAGACTGACGAAATCAAGCGAGTTGCAGGGATTCGCTGGATGCAGACGCCTCAGAATCATGATGTTTAGAAGTCCCTACAAAAGGCGTATGTCTTGCAATGGACGTCTATCGGCTGATAGCAGTTGATAATGATTTTTCAGTTTTTAAGTTAAAGCCTAAACTATACTACTTATTAAAGCTTTTACCTTATTTGTAGGACTCTCTATGATATCAGACAGCGAAGTGCCGAAAGCTGAGTCTGGGGCGAGACTATCAGCTGACCTCCACGACGAGCGTTGGGTTGGGGTATTGGGTATCGCTGAATCGTGGCTGCGACGGCGAGTTGGTTTCTGCGAAGGGGGATGGGTGATATTGGAGACTTCAATTAAGCAGCATGAGAAACAAAAAAAGGATAAGGGCCAGTTTTTATACATTACTGGTCTCAGATTTGGTGAACTGTTACAATATCCAAAAAAGTGTCATTTATAAAAAAAATAATATCAGTTATACACTATTAAAGTATTTTCGTCATTTTTTTTCTTTTGTAACGTATCCAAAATTTTCGGTCTCCTTTGGAGCTTGTTTCACCACCTTCTGTTAAATGTTGGATAGTCTAAACGTAAAATGGTTACAGGATTTTCTATGGACCCATATGAAACACTGTACCTATATTAAGAGATCAATTAATATAGGTACAGTGTAGGTAATGGTAGTCCCATAAAGCCTTTTAATAATAATAAATAGTAGTGCACCCTAGACTAAAGTGGGAACTTGTTTACATTATGCCTATTTACTTTCAAAATATAGGAAGCCAGAAGAATTTTCAGACGAATGTACTCTATGGATGAATTTCCTCGTTCTTTGCAGTGTAAATTAGACGGAAGTGTAGGTGTAGGTACGTAGGTAAGTAAAAATAGTACGCGTCCATTGGATAAACGTAACGGTACATCAAAGCAATGAGCCTTAACAAGATCATAATGATCTATAATCGCTCTTGCGTTGGTGGACAGACTTCATTTCAGTGTTAATCACTTTCGAATCAGTCTTTAGAAATGTAAAGATGTAATTTGATGGTACGAAGTTTATCAGGGTAATTATTATCCCAGTGTACGATTCATTACATATCACCAGTAAGTACATCAAGTGCCAGTGATTCTTAGTTTTTGCGTTCGTCTAACATGATTATTTCTACGAAATGACATTCATAACGTCTTTTCTACAGATGGCATGGCTAGTGGTTAACCTTATTTCAACGAAATATAAAAAATTTACGCCACTTTTTTGAAACAACCATGATAAAAGATCGCAAAAACGAAAAATGGTACCACCCTGGAAGTATACCCAAACAAAAAAAAACATTTTCAATATCGGTCCACAAATGACGGAAATATCGCTGGACATACATAAAAAAAACATACATTCAGCTGAACGTAGAACCTCCTCCTTTTTGGAAGTCAGTTATAAATCACTAAGCTCATGTTTGACTTGGAGTCGTACACCGTTAGGTAATAGGTACACAATTACCCCTCAGATGTTAAAAACAATCAAAATGGTTTATAATAATGGTTTCGGGTAATTTAAAGTTATGGCACGTTATGGTATCTTGCTACAGAAGAAAGGACTATAATTAAATTAGAAGAATTAGAAGACAAGACGATTACATGAAAAACGGGTCGACGTTTGGTTTGATTTTATTTTATTAGTAGATACGTACCTGTTCATCTACATGTCCGTCTGATCCGCTAAGTTCGGTCCGCGTGGTGGAATTGGAACTGGCGAGATCGTTCCACGCGTTGTAGTTGGTCACATGGGCGGTGGGGGGCTCGGAGTTTGTTCCATCTGTAAGACGTGGCAAAGTCCCTAGTGATTAGGCTGATATCAATGCTGTTAAAAGAAAAAAAAGGTAGATAGTTAACATAAACCACATGTGCATGTGCAAGTGGAAGGACATAAGAGGAGAGGAAGGCCAAAGAAGAGATGGCTGGAGTGTGTGAAAGAGGACATGTGTGTAAAGGGAATGGTGGATGAGTTGACGAGTAGGTACACGTCCCGATCATTTTCATTAAGGGTAGTCGTTAAAGAATTTAACATTATCAGCGTGGTGGATGACGACTCCACATCTATAATATGAAGACCCAGTGAGCCGTTCAAATAGGCTAATATGATGATGATGAACTGAATATTATGACTTGTTTCCATGGGCGTAGCGAGGCTGGGTCTGCGGTGTCATCTCTGGACCATACATAAATGCTAATATCTCGTAATCGTTACGTTTACTTAAAGCCAGCAGAGTTTTTCTTTTCAGATGAGAGACTAACTAACACAGATATTAGAAATGCATATGTTTTTTTTTATTTTGTCTACCTCTGCCTTCGCACACTACAGGTGAAGCAATATTTGAAGTATTGAACAACTTTATTCCACTCATGAAATTTCTTCTAAGAAGTTTGTGTCAGTTAGTACCCTCTTCACTGCTCGGACTATGACCGATGATTTAGAGAACCGAGGATACTGTTTATTTTATTAAGTGAGTCCGTGAAAACTGTGCTTGATTTCCTAGGGGTCCGTGACTGAAAAAGGTTGGGAAACACTGCTCTACATGAATAGTTATTACCTCGTCTATGTTGTGCTACAAATGATAATGTATCGTATTTAACATTATAAGGGATTTGCTATAAAAATTGCAACAACAAATAGTAATTATGTACTTAACATATTTTTTAATCGCTAATGGTTACGACTTGGTAATAAATAATTATGTTATAACTAAAAAATAAACATCAATACTCTATTACAATGAACTATCTATTGATTATGTCATACTTATAAGACAGTTAAGTTGAGAATATCTAATACTACTTATGATGATTATGACCTCTGCCTTCGGTTCGGAGGGCCTAGGTTCGAATCTGGTCTAGAGCATGCACCCCCAACTTTTCAGGTGCTTTTATCACGTGTTTTAAACGGTGAGGAAACCTGCATAACTGCGATTTTTTTACATTAGGCCAGCGTGGACTATTACCTTCCAGCCTAATCCCTCTCATTCTGAGAAGAGACTTGTGTCCAGTGAGCCGAACATGGGTTAATGATGACTTATCTAAGATCAACTACTGTTTACCTTCTCTTAGTGTTTCTCTCTTTGCTCTGCCGCCATCGTTGCTATTCCTTCTAGATGAAGACTCACTCTGACTCCCTTTAAGCTTCTCACTTTCAAATGTTATCCTGTCCAACAGACTTTGATGACTAGGTTCCAACGCACCGACTATTTGGTCCACTTTTTCCAAGTTTACGGTTAAATTGTCTGCAGTTTTTGGCACGCGTTGACTGATTTTAGACACTACCTTTATGCATGGTACCTCTTCGTATTGTTCATGGCCATTTTCCATTGTTTTCTGTAAGATGACATTGTGTTTTTATAAACTTCTTTAAACCTGCCTAACTGTATACGGAGATTAAGACACGAGTGTGTCTTATTCATGATTGTGACGCCTTATCAGTACTAGATGAAAATTTCTGAATTCTACTTGAAAGATTTGACTCGTATCAAACATACGCAGATAACTATAATGGATGATAAATCATATCTGATTGTTGTATTTGCATTTTTATTTAAATCAAATGCATTGAGAATGTGGGTTACCTACTACAATTGAGTCAGTATAGACTATGTTCTACGTAAAATGGTCACATTGGTGGAAATAGAAGAACTTCACTGTTCAAATATGAATAGGGTCAACTATGTCAACTAAATAAATAAATAATATGCACCTATCTGAGATGATATGAAGATAGTTAATGACAATGCAGTAGAATATAAGACGCTTATTTGCAAGAAAAAAGAATTTACGTGAACGGAACGAGATAATCTACCACGCAATTTGTAGGACATTGTGGCTGTTAAGTTTTATAAAAAATAATTAATCAACAGTAAAAAAACATCTGGTTAGTAGCAGCAAAAACCTAAATACTAAATCTTGATATAGTGCCCAGTAATATGTCACGGCCAGAGAAATTAGCACCAGAAAATAACAGATAGACGTAAACCGGAAATCCCTATATATATTCCCAATAAGCTTTACGTCCTACAACCCTTGCACCTAGCAAGGGCACGATTATAACACAGACGCCATTTTTGACGCGTCTATCGTTCTTCGAATTTTAGCCAATTTAGAAATTGATCTCAAACTTTCGGCTCCACGCGCCCCTGTTAAAATTTCCAGAAAATAAAATAAAAGGTAGCACATAAAATACTAAAAGAAATGTCTTTGCAATAATAATGTGATGGGTGTGCTTGTTTCTTGTCGCAAATGAATTCAATGTTAAGAGTAATTTGGGACAATTTTAACCTCAATTCTGACTTGGTATCAGTTACGTAAATCTTGTCGCGAACCCCCTGCCTCGTCCAAATAACAAATTTTAAATAACCATTATAAAATTTAGCATCAACTAAACGCACATACTCGTAGCTATTAATAGCCCAAAGCTATTCTGACGATGGCATTTGCGAGTCCGCCCCTACTTGTCAACTGCATGTTTTACGGAGAAAGCGACCCACAAGCCTGCATTACACTAAATATATAATGCATGGAGCTGCATACAAAGTTTTACTTGCCATTAATTGGACACAAAGCCGTACCGTACCGAGGAGCGTGTGAAATTAACACACACTGTGAAAACGCGGTTGGTTTGTGAATTATTGATGGTGTATCGACCGTTGTCCTGAGTACTCCTTTGATAACTGATGGCTGTTTGGTAGTTTCGTTTTAAACGATATACCGTGGTTATATGATTCTAAATGTTAACTTTGGCGTGTTTCTAGCGTAGACGTAGGTACATGGAATGTATCCGCAGTTTAGGCTGCGACGATGCTGCGAGTGCGTTAATTTATTAATAAGTTTGCTTTCTGCCCAAGCTATAAGTAATAGAGCTCTTTGTATTAGGGATGTTTGTTACTTTCATTGAATAAGTTGATTCCCGTAGGATTTAGGAACAACTGAATTGAATGCGGAAGAAATCAATGCCGTCTTTTAGTAGTAGAATAGGAGTACTTACTTACGTAACTTAACTAGAATACTTTTTATCCCGAAAAAGTCCATGGTTCCCGTGGGATTTGCGAAAAACTGAGTTTAACGATAAAGAAATCGATGCCGTCCTTTAGTCGTCGTCATCAACCCATATTTGGCTCACTGCTGAGCTCGAGTCTCCTCTCACAATGAGAGGGGTAAGGCCAATAGTCCACCACGCTGGCCTAATGCGGATTGGCAGACTTCACACATGCAGGGAATTAAGATAATTCTCTGGTATGCAGGTTTCCTCACGATGTTTTCCTTCACAATTTGAAACACGTGATATTTAATTTCTTAAAATGCACACAACTGAAAAGTTGGAGGTGCATGCCCCGGACTGGATCCCACACCCACACCCTCCGGAATCGGAGGCAGAGGTCATGTCCACTGGGCTATCACGTCCTTTAGTAGTAGAAGTAAAAAGTCTCGTCACTCGTTGTTTATAGAAGTATCATCAGGCATCAGATTGACGGACTCCGCAAATATGACATGACGTGACATAATGAATTACTACAATAACAAAGTAGTCACGTACCGTAAAATGTTAAACACGGAGTCGAATACAAAGGTATGCACTATTAGTAGGCAATTACATACTACACAAAATATCGTATTACGTGTCCAGCGACGAAGTTGGCTAGGAAACCCATTTTCTATAAATAGTGTATCAAATTGTGACAATATTGATCGGACGCATATGTGACCGGCCAATACAATACACGAGACATATTAGTGAACGACATGGGTTATAGTATTGGGTCAGTATGATACGCTAAATGGTGGCTTACGTAAAGGTTTATCATACGCTATTCCAGACCACGGAATAATAAATTGGTTCAGAGCAGGTCCCAGCAAGCAAGCAAGCAAGCAGAAAATAAGCTATTACTTGTGGCGTAACTATAGGATAGCAGGACTGGGCTGGCAATTCCTGGCTTAGAATTGGCTGGAACTCGAAAATCTGCCGAGACAGTCAACGGTAGATTTTCATATTTTCCGACAAGAACAAGGAAGGTTCTTTTGGAGATGGAAACGCGAAAATGTTCCCGTACAAACAAAAACTTAATACCTGTTTCCGTCACGCCCACAGAACATCTTAATATATAAATGCGAAAGGTCATTCATCAAGATATATGATAACCGCTTGACGTATAAAGTTTAAATATGGCAGTGAGGTAGTTCGTAGGTAGTAGACGTCGGACGGATTTTGCGAGAGGGTCGGAATAAGGAGGTCTAAGGGCGGACGAAGTCGCGGGCGCCCGCTATAATAGAGATCATACTGTGGTAGAGGAAACATTTCGAGTAGAACTTGTGACCTTGGGTATAGGTTTAAAACTTTAAAGGATTCTTTTGGAATGCATTAATGCTCACCATCCTCTGACCGACATTTTCTCCACACTGTACATTTATGATCACACTACAATACAATTGTTAATTCAATACAGCGCGTGAACGCACTTACGATATTGTTTGTACCTACATTATACTGAAGTTAGTTGGCATTAAACGTCTAAACAAGCGACACGTATTTTATTCAAGAGAACCGTACCAGCAAAAGTGAACCGTAATACCGTAACATATGGTCGAAATCGAGCCGGATCGCGCCGACTAGCAAAAAGTGAAAGGAACGAAGCGCGATCGCTGGTTGAAGTAAACAAGTGCATCGAGTGACGAACGTTTTTTACGCATACTATATACAATTTACGATTTATAACTTTGCATTTACGCATTTTGGAAGTTATTATATACTTATATTGTGACAAGTGAATTCAAGATGCCTCCTACGCAAGATCAAACGCACCTTTTAGCTGTATTGGAAGATACTGCCACATTATTTCGTAAAACCCAAGTGAATTTAAAAAAATGTCCCAAGTCTCGACTAACCAAAGGTTACATTGAAGCGCGCATACAAATACTTGAAGATTATTGGACGACGTTTAAGAGCGCGCATCACGACTTAGCTAAAATTACTCCAAAGGAACAAAAGGGATCCTTGCCGTATTTTTTAAATGAAGAATTCTTTATTTATGAAGACCTTTACAACATTCTGCAGGGTGACTTAAGGGACATGTTATCAACATTAAATGAAATCGAGAATGAATCAAGGGCGTCAAATATGTCAACGTCGACGGGCAATATAGGTGGCGGCAAGCAAAATGTACATCTACCGAAAATCTCATTACCGGTCTTCGGGGGCAATTATGAAGAATTCCCGTCTTATAAGGATTTGTTTTTGTCGTTGGTGCATCATAACGACTCCCTCAGTGATGTGCAAAAACTTCACTATTTAAAAACAACCGTCACTGGGGAAGCTGCAATGCTACTAAAAAACATCCAGGTGACTCAATCAAATTATCCAATTGCATGGGAGTCATTGCAAAGCCGATATGGCAATAGACGCCTTATCGTTAACGCTCTATTAAAAAGGCTTTTTGCGCAAAGAAAACCCAATACAAACATACAGTCCGCTCAGAATATAAAATATTTACTTGATACAACCAATGAAGTAGTAAAAGGATTAAATAATCAAAATATAACAACCGACTCCTGGGATCCAGTAATCATATTTCTGGTTGTTCAGAAATTGGACCCGGAGACGCACAAGCAGTGGGAAGACTTCGCGCACAAAGATAATATAGACGAGTTACCTACATGGAAAGATTTGGAAAAATTTTTACAAAATAAATTTAGAACATTGGAATTAGTAGCGCCAACAACAAGCAAGGTCACAAAAGAAAAGGTATTTACCATAACTAGTACCTGTAAACCAAGAACATGCGTACGATGTAAGAACGACCACACATTAAGCCATTGTCCGGAATTTGCAAAGCTTACACCGGTGGACAGAGGTAATTACGTAAAGGACAACAAAATATGTTTTAATTGCCTTTCCCCTGGGCACAGTGCTCTTGGGTGTAGGGTTCCCCAAAGTTGCAGGCGGTGCCATAAGCGGCATCATACCCTCATCCATCAGCCAAAATCACCAGTTATAACGGAGTCCTCACAAACGACAATAACTGATACCCAGGTGCAAGTGAACACTAAGGTAACTGATAACAGAGAGCACGCAAGTACTGCTTTGCTAGCTACAGCGACAGTTAAAATCATGGACGACAATGGCCATTATACAATCGTAAGAGCACTCGTAGATACAGGTTCTCAAGCAAGTTTTGTGAGTGAACGAGCCATCCAATTGCTGAAATTAAAAAGAACAAAAGTTAATGGAACTATAACAGGTATTGGCTCAACACACACAAATGTGAAACAAAGTACACAAGTAAACGTCTTATCCACACATGATGAAGGATTTAAAATTAACATTAAGACGTATATAATACCCACTCATCTCATCACAAGGTTGCCAACTAAGACAATAACGAACAACACCTGGCCGCACATACAAGGTCTCGTCCTGGCAGACCCAAGTTTTACACAACCGGGACGAGTAGACATGTTGCTAGGTGTCGATGTGTGTGCCCAAATTATGAAGAGTGAAATAATCAAGGGTCCCCCAGGTACTCCATGCGCTCAAAATACCAGTCTGGGTTGGATTCTATTTGGGACAGTACACGACAAGATACAAGAAGATGAGATTATAAGCATGCACCTGAATCTGGATCTGGATGATATGCTAAAGAACATGTGGGAACAAGAAAGAAATGAAACAAGATTACCCACGCCTGAAGAAAGAAAATGTGAAGAAATATATAACACTACAACCACCAGAACAGAAGAAGGAAGATATATCGTAAAACTGCCAACAAAAACAGAAAAACTAAAATGTGTCGAAGGAAACACAAGAGATATAGCTCTGAAAAGATTATATCAATTAGAAAAACGCTTAGAGAAAGATGAGAAATTGAAGAAAGAATACATAGAAATAATGGAAGAATACAAAACTTTGAATCATATGGAAGAGGTACCAAAGGAAGAAATGAAAGTTCCTGCTGTGTACCTACCTCACCACGCTGTTATTAAATATGAAAAAGAAACGAGCAAAGTGAGGCCAGTATTCAACGCATCGCAAAAGGGATCTAACAAAGTGTCTCTAAATGACGAATTACTTGTAGGCCCTCAACTACAAGATGACATGAGGAGCTTAATATTGAGATGGCGTATGAAAAGAGTATGTTTTGTGGCTGATATACAAAAAATGTACCGCCAGATTCTGGTAACCAAAGAAGACAGCAATCTACAAAGAATTCTATGGCGTAGTAACCAAGACGAACCTGTAAAAGATTATAGACTAGGAAGAGTCACGTTTGGAACAGCTTCGGCACCATATCTAGCCGTCCGCACGCTACATCAGGTTGCCACAGATGAAGGCTATGAACATACCGATGCAGCACAAGTTATAAAACAAGACTTTTACATGGATGACTTAATGTCTGGGAAGGATAACTTACAAGAAGCCATCAAAATTGCAAAGGATATAGATTCCATATTGCGAAGAGGAGGATTTATTATACAAAAATGGTGTTCGAATAATGCAGAATTCCTGAAACAATTTGAGCTAAGCCAAAGAAGCACTAAAGTAAATCTAGAAATACACATAGATGGTAGTATAAGAGCTTTAGGATTGAATTGGAATATTGGAACGGACAAATTCCAATACAACCTGAACTTACCTGCGTTAACTGATCGCATAACGAAAAGAACAATCCTGTCTGATATTCAAAGGTTGTTTGATCCGCTGGGCTGGTTAGCACCGTCAATATTACCGGCGAAGCTGCTTATTCAAAAATTGTGGTTGCAAGGTATGGCCTGGGATGAGAATGTTACTGAAGAAATAGCTCAGGAATGGATGGATTTAAGAAACAGTTTTCTCAACTTACCAGGTATAGAAATAGACAGATGGCTTCAAACATCTGAATCCTTAATGAAAAATGTCTCAGTTCATGGTTTTTGTGATGCATCCAATCGAGCCTATGGTGCAGTAGCCTACATGAGAGTAATCACCGTAGAAGGAAAAGTAACAATTACAATCATAGCAGCTAAATCAAGAGTAGCATCAACAAAAGCTAAATCCTTACCTCGTCTTGAACTGAATGGTGCTGTCCTGCTTGCTGGTCTTTTAAAGCAAATAAAAGAAGCCATGAAAATACCAACCTCTCAGATATATGCATGGACAGATTCCACTATAGTACTGTCCTGGCTTTTTGGAGATCCTGCAAGATGGAACATTTATGTAAGAAATCGAGTAGTTGAGATTCTAGAAGACATTGGGAATCACAATTGGTATCACGTACAATCTCAAGACAACCCTGCTGATTTAGCCTCAAGAGGTATGCCCTTGACAAGCCTGAAAGAAAATAAACTGTGGTGGAATGGCCCTGAATGGTTACATAAAAAAGAGATCGAATACAGTAGGCCAAAGAACATAAGTACAAACCTGGAAAGGAAAGAAGTTATAGAAGTCAACTCGAAAATTGAAAATGGAAAAGCAAGTTTAATAAGCAAAATTGAAAATTGTGATGATTTGACAGAGCTACTAAAGGTTATTACATACAGTAAAAGGTTTTTAAAGGGAAAGAAATTACAGGATAAGGATACAGTAATTACTACAAGCGAATTAAATGATGCTTTAAAAACATGCATTAAGCTAACACAGCAACAAAGCTTTAAGGAAGATATTCACAATATTAAAACTAAAGGAGAAGTACAAGCTAAAAGCAGTTTAAAAAGTTTAAATCCTTACCTTGACGGTGATGATGTCCTCAGGGTGGGCGGTAGACTGCGGCACGCTTCTGTGAATGAAGATACGAGAAATCCTGTAATATTAAGTCATGATACTTACCTAGCCAAGCTCCTTGTCGATGATGCACATTTGAAAACGCTGCATGGTGGACCACAACAGATGTTGGGATACTTACGGCTGAAGTACTGGATCCTGAAATCAAAAAATTTAGTCAAATTAAAATTTAGAAAATGTTTGATATGTGCTAAGCAAAAGGCTGCAGTGAAGTCACAGCTTATGGGAGACTTACCTCGTGAAAGAGTAACTCCAACCAGACCATTTTTGAACAGTTCGACGGATTTCGCTGGCCCCTATCAAGTCCTCTCTTCTAAAGGCAGAGGAATGAGAACGACGAAAGCGTACGTCTGCATCTTCGTATGTATGTCTACCAAGGCCATTCATCTTGAACTCGTAGGTGATATGACATCAGAGTCATTTATAGGAGCAATGAAAAGATTTACGGCACGTCGCGGAAAATGCGCTCATATGTGGAGTGACCAGGGCCGGACGTTTATTGGAGCTAATAAGGAACTTGCAGCAGCTTGGGCAGAAGCAAAGTTGGAATTTGATGGTCAGATAGCAGAATCTCTTGCCCTCGATGGCACTCAATGGCACTTTATACCAGCATACAGCCCTCACATGGGAGGATTATGGGAGGCTGGTGTTAAATCCATGAAATACCACCTGAAAAGGATAATGCAATCCAACTTAACCTATGAAGAAATGTCCACCCTGCTCTGCCAAATTGAAGCATGTCTGAACTCGCGGCCTCTGTGCCCAATAGAGGACGATGATGACGCACCTCTTCTCACGCCAGCTCACTTCTTAGTTGGTGAGTCACTTAATACCATCCCAAGTCCTAATCTGGAAAATATTTCGATGACTTATCTATCGAGATGGCAGCGCCTACAAAAATTATTGCAAGACTTTTGGCACCGATGGCAATCTGAATATCTTAATAGACTTCAACAACGTCATAAATGGTGTAAAAGGACAAGAGAGTTAGATATCGGTCAGATCGTCACTATCAAGAGTGACAACCTGCCACCAGGCAAATGGATGCTAGGTCGCATAACTGGGAAGCACCCCGGTAATGATGGAGTCACTCGAGTATACAGCGTCAAAAGTGGTGACAATATCACTAAACGTTCTTCCAATAAATTATGTCTTTTGCCCATATATATTGATTAATATACTTAATTGATATAATGTATTTAATTTAAATGTAATATTTATTTAATTTCTGCTAAAAATCAAATTATTGCAAGTAACTGATTTTGAAGTAATTTTTTAATGTTATTTAAGTGATAATAATTCAAGTATAAATATTTAATTACAAGAAGTTATGTATTAAGAGTAAGCCTAATTATGGATGAGATATAATATTTATGTAGTTACCAGCGTTTGAGTCTGAAGTTTACTTACAATTTAAATGTATTTTTTTCGTGATGGCATGTATAAATCTAATGATGTTTAACTGCGGGTATAATGATTAAGTTTATGTATTTAGTAAAAGCCCTTTACAGTCCTTTTGGCGGGCGGCATGTTAATTCAATACAGCGCGTGAACGCACTTACGATATTGTTTGTACCTACATTATACTGAAGTTAGTTGGCATTAAACGTCTAAACAAGCGACACGTATTTTATTCAAGAGAACCGTACCAGCAAAAGTGAACCGTAATACCGTAACAACAATAATCTTACAAAATCACTAACTAGTTTATATAACTTTGAACAAACAGCTTTACTACAACTCTGTTTAATTTATGTAATATGTAAGTTTAAGGTTCATGAAAGACATTTAATATTACATCAACTTTAACTACTTGATATTGCATCAAATAAAAGATTGCAACGATTTTCTTATCAACACAGCAATTCTCAAGAACTGCTTATTATAGACATTATTTCCCGTAAGTCTTTGAGTTAAAGCTCATTATGCTCTTTGATGGATTACTTATTCATAAACTGATTACCCAGAGCATGAATTATGCGGGTTTTTTTTAAAGAAAAATGCTTTTTAATAAATTATGGTTCACAGTTAACATTCTTAAACCGAAGAAGATACCTTGATTCCCACAACTGGAAAATATTTGAGTCATGAACATGGTTGTTTTCCAGTGTCTGTATGTATTTCATCATCATCATATTAACAGATGGTTGTTCACTGCAGGACATAATATGCCTTTTGAAGGGACTTCCAAACATCGCGATACTGAGCCACCCGCATCCAGCGAATCCCTGCGACTCGATTGATGTCGTCAGGCCACCTGGTGGGGGTCGACCAACACTGCGCTTGCTAGTGCGGGCTCGCCATTCCAGCACTTTGGGACCCCAACGTTCATCGGCTCTTCGAACTATATGCCCCGCCCCGCCCATTGCCACTTCAGCTTCGCAACTCGTTGAGCTATGTCGGTGACTTTGGTTCTTCTGCGGATCTCCTCATTTCTGATTCGATCACGCAGAGATACTCCTAACATAGCTCGTTCCATCGCCCGCTGTGTGACTTTGAGCCTATACGTAGTTTATAAATATGATAAAATCCGCTATGTTGTGTGTATGTACCCATGACAGAAGCTACGCTTACTTTGGGGTTACATAGTAATGTGTTAAGTATATTTATTTATTTATGATACGGAGCTACATCGGCTATATATTGGAGCGAGGCTTTGTAATTTTTAAACAAAAACGTAAAACCAGACAAGTGTGAATCGTCCCACCTACGGTTCCGGACGTTACTAGGTGCGTTGAAAACTGAAACTAAGGAAGCATCAGCAAAGCAAAAATATGCTTATAAATTATCATCAGTCTGTGATGATACTAAGATAAGGTTTTTTGGTAAACAGGTTTTGTTGTGCTTGCTGACCAAACCGTTTTCCTGGAATAGCATAACTACAAGTATAACTGTAAATAAGTTGTATGTTTGTTTGTTTTATATTTTTTAATTTTTTCCTGCATACAGGCATTTACAGGGACAAAAAAAAAGGTGTAAACACGCTTATTTGCTGTATTTTATCTATATAGATACGAGACATAGATATTTTTTTTATAAATATTTAAAAAACGAAAACCGCTTGACATGCAAAGTTCAAATTTGGCAGGGAGGTAATTGAATAGTTACTAGGCATCCGCTAAGAACGGATTTTGCGAGATGGTCGGATTAAGGAGGTTTAAGGGCGGACAAGACGCGAGCATTTGTTAGTAAATACATAATCCTAACTTATGGCTGAAAACAATAAATTAAATCCGTTTATTTATTTTAAGTTACACAAAAAGTAAAAGTTGCACTACTAATGTACCTAATCCACTACTTATGTGGTACCTAATCCTTTATGGATTCCGATTTTCTTTTTCAAGTGCGGTACCCTAAAAAATATTTTACACGCTAATTAAAATGAAGGTTAGCCTTACACGAGATACGGTAAAATCGCAACCAAACCGATCGGAAGCATGTCTAGTTACAGTTTAACGGCGTGTTGGTCACGCGAGGTTGCATTAACTTCGATTGTAGGACAGCTATAAATTATTATAGTATAAGGACTAATGGAGACTGATGAACGCTGTAAAAAGTATTTTGTTATTTTTTTTTAAAGACTATTTGTCGTATCTTTTAAATATGACCAACATTTCCATTCCCATCCAACTAGTCGGGAAAGACTGTATTAGGAGTGGGTACGACAATAGACCAACGGGGCGGGATTCGAACCACCTCAGTGATGAGTCCAACCGCTCTTACCATTGAGCTATTGAGGCTTATAATCTATAGTTATTAGTTGTTTTTTTAATCAATACCAAGTTGAGTAGGCTAGGCCTACCGTTGAGTAGGCTAGGCCTACCGGTGAGCAGTCAACTCGTTAGGAGAACAAAACAAAATGTCGATAAATGGCGGCGGAGTTGTTCCTGTTCCATCTCTTTCGACACGATGTGACGCAATGAAAGAGCGGTATTCCCGGTTGTTCCGCTATTGGTTGAAATGCCCTACATGCGACCGACTACTTATCTTATGAATAGAAATATCTTGGAAAGTCCTCAAAATAATATAACTGTATTTAAATTAAATAAGAATATAATCATATTTATAGAAAATTTCTAATATTAATGCAGATGAAGTTTGTGCGGTTGTTTAGAATTGGATCTACAGAATCTTAATCAAAAGTCACTGATGATATCCGCTGGGCGATGGATAATAGACAACTCACAGTCTTAGTTCTGCTAGATTTTAGTAATGCTTTTAACACTGTTGACTATGACATTTTGTTGGGTTTATTATGCTCTCTTAACATATCTCCATCGGTGGTTGACTGGTTTCGGAGTTACCTCAATGGCCGTAAACAGCGTATTCGCGTTCACGATTCTTTCTCATCTTGGTGTGATGTTTCGGCCGGGGTACCTCAGGGTGGCGTGTTATCTCCTTTACTCTTTTCCATATTCATTAATTCTATCACTCAATGTTTCACTTCTCTCTACCATATGTATGCAGATGATGTGCAAATATATCGCTCGTCAACTCTTGAGAACCTTGGCTCTGCTGTGTCTGCTATTAATAAAGATCTAAATGCAATTTCAGTATGGAGCAAACAGTTTGGGCTTAAGGTTAACCCTATTAAATCAAAAACAATTATTATTGGCAGTCCTAGTCTAATCTCAAGAGTTGTTTGGGGCGACGTACCACCTATTATTTACAACGGTGTCATGATACCGTATTGTGATTCGGTTAAAAACCTTGGAGTTGTTATGGACAAGGAATTATCGTGGTGCATGCATATCAAGGAGTTGAGTAGGAGGACGTTTGCGACGTTGAGTTCGTTACGACGCCTACGTTCTCTTCTTCCAATTCCTACCAAAGTTATGTTAGCAAATTCTCTCCTACTCTCTGTTCTCGATTATGCGGACGCAAGCTATCCCAGTTTGACTGAGGACTATCTTAATAAACTTGAGCGACTTCAAAATGTTGCAATTCGGTTTATATTTAGCCTTCGCAAATATGACCATATATCTGAATTTCGTCAGAAACTCAAGTGGCTTCCTATTCGCCGTCGCCGGGATCTGCATGTACTTTCTCTTCTGTACTGTGTGCTCTTTAATCCAAAATATCCTCCTTATCTTAAGGAGAAATTCACATTTCTGGGAGTGCAATCAGAGCTAAGAACATGTCGTGCTCTTACTCTGTGTATGCCTTTCCATAGGAGTAAATTTTATAAGTGTTCATTTGTTGTTCGTGCTGTTAAGCTATGGAATGCACTCCCAGTCGACATTCGGAAATCCAAATCCCTTGATATGTTTAAAAAATCCGTTAAGACATATTATCTTAGTCACTAGTTACATATTTTATTTTATTAGAATATTTATCATACGACATAATGATATATTTATATATTAGTTTATTTTATGATATTTATAATTATTATATAATTTGTGTATTATGGTTTATGTATTAGTGTTTAGTTATTTGTATGTATGTATATGTACAATATTATTACGTACACACCACCTACAGTTGTCCTAATAAGTTCCTAAGCCTAAGGTTGCCTGGAAGAGATCGCTACTAAGCGATAAGGCCGCCTTTTGTATTCTACTTTTTCTTGTGTTTCTGTTTTGCTTGTTTTCTTTTATTTTTGTGGTGTACAAATAAAGTGTATTAAATAAATAAATAAAATAAATAAAATCTTTTACCAATAATAACTTGCGTTATTTGTGAGTGTCATAGACTATATTTTATGCCAGTTTTCCTACGGGAACGGGAACTACGCGGGTGAAACAGCAGGGCTTCTATACTAGTTTATAGTTCTTTTAATTTATTCATACATATACAATATCTATTGGTTACCCTAGTTTTAGCATCCGTGCTAAATGTTCTAAGCATGTGCATATTATCAGAGTAATTACAGTTTTAAGTTAATGAGGTTAAGCGATCAACGGCTAGACAGCAAGGTTCACATAATCGATTCAATGCCTTGATGCTTTTCAGACACATAAGTCGAATATTATACCTACAAACATAGACGTAATAAAAATTCCAGACGTCTCCTGAACTAAAAAGTGAAGCACCCCAATTCTGGGGTTGGATATTTTTAAACGCCGGCACGCACACAGATGCATATTATGAAGACCGCCATTAATTCCCTATATCATGACAATACATTTTAAACTTACACATTATGTTGCTTCTGTTGTTTGACAGCAAGATACCGTCTGCCTATTTTAATAGTCTATGCTTAAAATGGAGTAAGTATAAGAAAAGTACTGAACGGATTTTTGTATAGTTTTCACCAAGAGGTGGAGTGATTCATGAGAAAGGTATAAGGATATAACTTGTCAATGTTATCGCTTTCTCTTTCGTTGCGTTGAGATGAAAGAGATGAGACATCAACTCCGAAGCCATTGCTTGACATTTTGTGTATTTATCTTCATGAGATAATATGTCTTTGGTCGCATTCTAGGCATACAGATTCACAAAAAAAGTCCGTGATGGTATATTATATAATAAATGTATATTGTATATCTATATTTTAAGGATAGCTCACTATACCCATTCTAATTTTTGAAAAGAAAATAGCATATTGAAAATTTACACCAATTTTCTTGCAGACAAAGTCGGAGGTGTAGGTAGGTAGGTATGTACTCTAGTCCGCTAGTGTATAGATTAACTTCTGGCTAGTTTATCAAGACATAACATAGGCACGAGGAAAAACATATGGCTAGTATATTTTATTGTTTTCCGAAGAAATGAATAAAACTATCCGATTGTTCTTCTAACAGTGAACAGGCGATTGTAAAACACTTTTTGTATACAATTACTTCAGCTTTATATATATGGTATTCGTATTGTACGTTTCTTGATGATATTCAAATGGTTGAAATAATTGCTCTACATCTACAACATTACGTAATAAATATAATGAATAATAAAAAATAGTATATTGTTTTTATTCACATATTATCATAAAATCTCAATTAGGAATTGAAATTATTACATTGTCAGAGACAAATGGACATCTGTAGGTCAATTGCGAAATTTTGACATGCGATATTCCAATCATATCGTCCAAATCCAATCGTGAAATATGTCATTGATATTTTTCGTTTCGCGAAAACTAGTCGCAATGGACGTGAAATATATTATTTTCGAGCAATTTGCTATAAATATTGATATTTTAGATGAAAATAGTCGGAAATCAACAATTTTCACCCTATTATTTGATAGGATGACTACGTATTGTAGCTTAATTTCATTGTTGTAAAATAACCTAATTATCGATGGAGACGTCACTACACTATCGATAAATATTGAAGTATGATTGATACTAAAAATTGGTTTCGCGAAAGCATTTTGTAACTATGGGCCGCAACAAAATAAACTTCAAACTGACCTACGATTGATACACAGGGGTGTGATTCCACTATTTTATACTCGTCGATACGCTTAAAGAAAGTTTTATTGGAATTTGAACTTTATTTCTGTGGGATGCCAGAAATAAAATGTCACTAACAAGTAGTTGCTATGGAAGTGAGTATAACTTTACAGAATGCAGGGGCAGAGGCGGATTTAAAGGACATAACACAATTATTCAATGAATGCCTATCGACTATAATAATTCCCACCAAGAATTTTACTTCCGTGATAGCCCAGTGGATATGACCTCTGCCTCCGATTCTGCCTCTGATGCCTCTTGGAGGGTGAATCCGGTCCGGGGCATGCACCTCCAACTTTTCAGTTGTGTGCATTTTAAGAAATTGAATATCACGTGTCTTAATCGGTGAAGGAACCTGCATACCAGAGAATTATCTTAATTCTCTGCGTGTGTGAAGTCTGCCAATCCGCATTGGGCCAGCATGGTGGACTATTGGCCTTAGCCCTCTCATTCTGAGAGGAGACTCGAGCTCAGCAGTGAGCCGAATATGGGTTGATGACAACGAAGAATTTTACTAATAATCCCTCGAGTGGCAGAGCCTTGCAGAGCAGAATAACCTTGTTAATATTTCTTAGAGTCAAGTGTCCCCACCCTCTACCAGCTTAACGGTTGTTTATGGATACGTGAAAAATTCACGAAAGTAGGATATGTAATATATGGAAAACTATAACATTTAATTAGCAATTGCTATTTAAAGAGAGTACGAATTCTACAAACTATTTATAAAAATAGTAGAGCCAGGATAATCCTAGAGAAAGCAGGTGATTTCTTTAACATAGGGAGAGGCTTAAAACAGGGAGACCCTGCATCGCCGAAGCTATTCAACAGTGTTCTGGAAGAAATATTTAAACATTTAGAATGGGAAAATTACGGCGTTAAAATTAATGGAAGACATCTAACAAACCTAAGGTTTGCGGACGATATCATTTTAATTAGCTCGTCAGGAACACAATTACAACAAATGGTGACAGATTTAAACAAGCAATGTACTATAGTAGGACTAGAAATGAATGAATCCAAAACAAAAGTAATGTCAACTATCAACAATAATACCAATATTTATATCAATAACAAAATCATAGACAAAGTTGATAAATTTATATATTTGGGACAAACTCTGACACTAAACGATTACAATAATATGGAACAGATTATAGATAGACGTATAGAAAACGCTTGGAAAAGATTTTGGTCACTAAAATTTATTTTTAATAACAAAAAAATTAAAGTGGAGATGAAAGGAAGAGTTTTCAACTATTGTATTTTACCCATACTTACCTATGGCTCACAAACATGGTCATTAACAAAGAAAACTGCAATTAAAATGAAAGTTGCACAAAGGAAAATGGAAAGAGCAATATTAAATATTCGTCTTTTAGATAAATATACAAAAGAAGAAATCAAAAGGAAACTTCAAACAAAAGACGCAATAACTATGGCCATGAAAAATAAATGGAATTGGGCAGGACATACATATAATGCGAAGGAAGGACAACAGGTGGTCTACAGAAATTAATGCTTGGTGCCCAAGATATAACAAGAGAAGAAAAGGAAGACCATTATGTAGATGGAGAGACGACCTAGTAGAGTACATGGGCCCTACATGGCACCAAAAGACAAATCAAAAACTTTGGAGGAGTTTGGGGGAGGCCTTTGCCCGGAAATGGGATGGGTTATAAATTAAAATATATATATATATATATGCATATATAATAATAGTAATAAATAAATAACCAGGCTATAATAAATAATAAATAAATAATAAATTTAAAGAGCAATAGTCGATCAACTTAAAAAACGTAGTTGGAAATCGAAAATTGCATACTATTTCCATTGTCAATTAAAAAAATAAAGTTGTCAGTAAGCTAACTCAGAGTCTATTAAAACTAGAAAGATGAAATTTGGTATGGGTATGTATATTATTTTCGTCTATAAAATGGTTTTTGGGGTTCCTTCCTTACATGCAAAGTGAGGTTTTATTTTTTATCGTCTATTCCATCGGGTTATCGGTATTTTGGTGCATTACATAGAGGATCAAAGTACTAACTTAATCTACGGAACCCTTTACTGCGCGTGGCCCGACACGCATTTGGCCGGTTTTTTCCCGAAGTTGGAAACATCCTACACATTATATAGGTTAAGTCACTGTCATATTTAAATTAAACGACCATTTTGTTTCTTTTATGAGAAAGCTTTGCCTACCCTTAATTTGGGCCCCCAACTAATTTTGATTCAGGGCCCCTCCAAGGCACGCTACGGCAATAACTTTTAATATGATAGCTACATCGAAGTTCAAACTATACAAATACATATAATATTATATACTCAGACATTGTAATATGACAATACAATACCATACCAGACGAGTTTACGTAGTACATATTTACTATTTATAAATGAATGAATCTGTCTAGTTTGTCTATCCTAACTAGAATGTACGCGAAGTCATGGGCGATTGCTAGTTATCATCATTATCAACCCGTATTCGGCTCACTGCTGAGCTCGAGTCTCCTCTCAGAATGAGGAGGGATAGGCCAATAGTCCACCACGCTGGCCCAATGCGGATTGGCAGACTTTACATACGCAGAGAATTAAGAAAATTCTCTGGTATGCAGGTTTCCTTAAGATTTTTGCTTTCACCATTTGAGACACGTGATATTTAATTTCTTAAAATGCACACAACTGAAAAGTTGGAGGTGCATGCCCCGGACCGGATCCCACATCCTCCGGAATCGGAGGAAGAGGTCATATCCACTGGGCATTCACTGATCGCTAGTTATAGGTACTAGTAATTATAACATGATGTATTGAGACGTCTTCCAAAACTGCAATCTTGGCATCGACGCGATCATTCACTACATGAAGCCCGTGCCAATATCAATAAACATTGTGTACCTAATTACGTCACAGGGAAATTAAGATGTCAAACACTTAATATCCTGGACTCCGCAAGTATTATACACTAATACTGCCAATATGTATACAGGATGTCCCCTAATCTATACTGATATTATAAAGTTGAAGAGTTTGTTTGTTTGTTTGAACGCGCCAATCTTAGGAACAACTGGTCGGATTTAAAAAATTCTTTCATTGTTAGATAGCCCATTTATCGAGGAAGGAATCGTTAACGTTCGTAGAAAGAGAATCGACCAGCTATAGACCACAAATGTTCTAAAAGCTATACTATTTTGTAAGAAGCTTATGCATCGTATTATCATATTCCAAATTACCACTTATCGTTTGGCATGTATACTGATATGTCTACATTTAGAACTCCAGACTCCAGATACGTTCTCGTGATTCCAGGAAACCATTAGCAAGTATCAAAACAACTCATAAGTTGTCTGGAAAGTGGAAATGGATAGGTAAAGTGTTAATACACGCATCCATCTACGTCCATCAAATACACCTACTGGCTACTTATCTACAACTCCTACGTAATACTAGAATACGCCCGTAACTCCATCTATACTCATCATCATTATAGCAGACGGTGGAAGTCCATTGGCGTATATAGGATTATTTCCTAGGGTGGGGGGTCGCCTACGCCTATGTGGACATCCACTGCAGGACAGAGACCTTTTGTAGGGACTTCCAACCATTTTTTTTTACATTCTAAATTAATGCGATTATACTTAGACAGTAAGTATAGATTATAAATAGACTTGCAGCCTATGGTGGAACGCGCTTGCCTAGAAAATGTCTATTTCACATTTGACTTGAATATACCTATTGTGACGTGAAGGGTAGTAGCGACAGTGATCCTCTACCACAAAATAATGGTGCTATTATGTGGTAGAGGAAACACCTCGAGCAGGTCCCAGGACTTGTGAACTTGAGACCTTAAGGGTACACCTTAAGGGTACACCTTAAGGGGACACTGATACCTCCGCTCTACAATAAGCAAGCATTAGGTATGTTGTAGGTGGTAGCGAAAACGGAAATTGGAAGGGCATTCTATTAACTTCGCAGTGCGGATCAGCGAAGAACCGAAACGCTTCTTACGCGTCCATCAACTTCGTATGAATGCGGATATCACGATTTGCTGAGCTGCTGCATTCAGCAAATCCTTGCGACTCGCTTTATGTCGTCAGTTCGCCAGTTTTTTGTTTGATTTAGCTGTGAAAAGATAACAGACAGACAGAATTTCGCATTCATAATATTAGTATGGATGTGGATTGTAGATACTGTCATAGTGAATACTGATATAAGTACCTAATACCTACACTAAAACCATCAACATACTTTGTAGGCATCTAGCGATTCGATAGTCTTTAAAACTAGATAGTAAATCGAGGTTATAGATCAAAATAGATTACAAATAAGCTTTTAAGCTAACAAATTACTTACTTTACTTAATTTACTAGTATTACAGTACAACAATGTAAGAAACAAATACCAATTGAGACTTGAAAGAACTAGGTTTAGGCTTAGGTACAATGTACAAAAGCTTTTTTGAGTGACATTATTTTGAGTAGAACGCAAGGCGGTAACAATTTGAATGTCTTTTGAGCGGGAACTGCGATGGTCAAGTGGTGAGTATGCAGACGCATCATGACGTCTTGAATTCGAGGTTTGGGTCAAACTATGAAGAACTTTTCCTTTTTCAAAATTTCCCAGTTAGTTAAGCAACCCGGAGTTAGAAAGTTGGTGGTGTTGGATCTGTATGGCGTACGCCTCGGAAACCTCGTAGCATAGGTATTCGTAGGTACATCGTCATACCTCGTCGAAACCACGCTAGTCCGGAGGAGAGGCGATCACGTTACGATTCCGATTAGATGCAATAAGAAGTCTCAAATCAAAGCACACTGAAAGAGAATATTTGATGACTTGATCGAGGGTGTAATTAATAATTTCATGACCTTTGGAGGGTTTTTCAAAATTTTTTTTTAATAAAATTAGATACCATAAATTACTTAATTAAGGGTAACATTACGTAGCTACATCTAAAAGAAAATTCTGTGTCAAGGCTCTTTTTCTTATAAACGCGTGTAGTGAAGTTTAAAGGCTAAGAAATTAATTATTCTGGTAATAAGTAGGTAATTCTAATAAGGGTGAATTATTTTAGCAATATAAAAAATGAGGTCACCGACCTCGTTAACATACTTACCTACTAATGAAATTCTCGTGAATTTCAGTGTAAAGTGAGAATTTTCTTTTGTAATCCAAAACAATAACATCAGATGTGTGTTTTGAAACAATAACCTTTTACATTATACTTGTAAGTCTGCATCTGTCTGTCTGTAATTTTCAAATTTGATTTCTAAAATTGATCTTTCTCATAATGTAATCTGGTCAAATGAACACATAAAATAAGGCAACCTTGGATATTTAAATAACCGGAGTAATTGTCAAGATTTGTAATAGTTTCAAGCTTAAACAAAATAACTGACATATTATACGGAATGCCAATTTCTGAAAGCCTACTTTGAAAAAAATACATATTTCAACCATGAAAATAGGGAGACCTGTCTGACACTGATAAATCTTTAAAGTCAAAGTCAAAATTTATTTATTTCAATTAGGCTTAGTTTACAAGCACTTTTGAAAGGTCAAGATTATGTCATAATTTAATTTAATTTAACGGTGGTAATAATAGTTGAAAAATTAAAACTAAAATTACGAGGGTTCCAAACGCGCCTTGGTCCGAGAAGAGCCCACAACAAACTCAGCCAAGGTTTTCTGTGTACCTATACGTAATTCCTAGGAGTACTATATTACTGAAAGGACAACTACAATCAATAGTACAACGAGGACACTATTATGTAGACACGTGTATCGTTGCTATAGAAATCTTGTCGCTGTCACTCTAATGGTATTTTAGTAAGGGCAATGGTCTCATACCGAAAATCTATACTAATGTTTATTATAGTCTTAAAAGTGATTACAAATATAAGAAAACTAATGTCGAACAAAGGTTATTCACAACACTTGTCAGGACAACTTAATTAACAAATCAAACTGTAACCAAAATAAGACCCTAGAATGGCAGAGAATGACCTTGAGTGAAGTCACGTACTTGTGAACGATGTGAGTAGGGTTAAATGTACCTTTGACTGATATCAAACACTCCCCTTTTCCACTCAAGTCACTCTCCCCGCCTTTCCCAAGTAACCCATAAAGAAATTACATAACAAGAGATGTGGACGGTTCAAACGCCACGAGCACACTAAAGCCAACACGAGATCGAGCGACGTCATATCCGTCTCAGACTACTGTTTACCAACACTAAACGGCGATAACATATTATAAAGCTGAAGAGTTTGTTTGATTGAACGCGCTAATCTCAGGAACTACTGGTCCGATTTGAAAAATTCTTTCAGTGTTTGATAGCCCATTTATCGAGAAGGGCTATTGGCTGTAATTTATCCCCGTATTCCTACGGGAACGGAAACCACGCGGGTGAAACCGCGCGTTGTCAGCTAGCAAAAAAAAAAAACCGACCAAGTGCGTGTCGAGCCACGCGTAGTGTAGTGTTCCGTAGATTAAGTTAGCACTTATGTGATGCACAAAAATACCGTTTTTTCACGTATCCTTAAACAACCGCTAAGCTGCTAGAGGGTGCGGACACTTCACTCTAACAAAAATTAACTCCTACAAGCTTATTATTTTACAAACAGATCCCTAAATAGAAAAATGTTGGTACCCCTCATATTTTTCAAAGACCTAACGATACACCATACTATGAAATGTACGAGTAAAAAAGTCATCCCCACTTCACATGTAGGGGAGGGACCCTAATAATATTTTTAATGTACATACTCATACTAATTTACAGCTTTCAAGTAGTAATAGTCTCTGCGCTAAGCCGCGGACGGACGGACGAACGGATATGGCGAAAAATAACAAAGGCATTTAATAAGATGAATTATCCCCGTATTCTGTAAATAAACAGCGCTGTGACATCGTTCGTTTCCATGGCAACATCGTTGTTAGTGACATTTTCATTTTTAATAATTTTGTGTGCATCCTCTAAACATAAAGTTCAAATTCGAATAACTTGTCGACGAAATTTTCTCCATAAAGTTCGTTAAAGTTTGAATATTGAATTTAATATACTAGCAGACGCCCTGTCTAAATTGGCAGAAGTCCAGAAGGGTGAGAAGGGATTTCTCTTCCTAGGAAAAAAAGTATGTATATGTATTAAATATAACCAAATTAAAAAAAGCAGCAATAAATTGCGTCTTTCCTTCATTATCGTGATATCTCGAAAATTACTATTTTACCAGAGGTTGTGTTTTAACCCCTGAAACAAAAAGATAAAGCGATTTAAATTTAGTTTCAAGTATTAAAGGTGACTTATGTGTGAGTGTTCGTCGACATGTTTGATGAAAATCGGTTGAGCCGTTTAAAAGTTCTGGTGGTTGAACGTGGGGAAGAATAACCGAATGTCTGCAAATATACTCGAGTGGGGTTTGAAATGAAAGCGCACTAAAAGAGAATATTGATGACTTGATGAAGAGTGCAGGTAATTAATTTTGGGTTTTTTTTATCATTTTTTAACTTTTAAAACATTTTCGTGTCTCAACTTAAGTAATGTTTTTATTATAATACTTGAAAAACACAAAAGTTCATTCATTTGAAAAGAAAAACAGTAAGTAGGAAACTGATATAGGTATATCTAGTTTTGATAAGAAAAGTTATTAAGTAGGTACCTAAGTACGCAAATTTAAAACTTTATGTTTAAAATTCCTTTAAAAAAGCCAATAAGGATCTATATAGGGAATTTCATAGTCGTATGTATAGTCTCAAAGCACGAGAAACGCAAAAGTTGCGTGTATTTTTATTAGATAAAGGGTTGAAAATTGAAATTTTATTTATGGTGGCCCAGTGGATATGACCTCTGCCTCCGATTTCGGAGGGTGTGGGTTCGAATCCAGTCCAGGGCATACACCTCCAACTTTTCAGTTGTATCCATTTTAAGAAATTAAATATCACTTGTCTTAAGCGGTGAACGAAAAACATCGTGAGGAAACCTGCATACCAGAGAATTTTCTTAATTCTCTGCGTGTGTGAAGTCTGTCAATCCGCATAGGGCCAGCGTGGTGGACAATTGGCCTAACCCCTCTCATTTTGAGAGGAGACTCGAGCTCAGCAGTGAGCCGAATATAATGCGCATTGTAGCGTTGCGCAAAGAAAAGAACAGCGCATCAAAAGAATCAGCCCCTATAGCCAAGTGGCACGTCGATTCTCTTTCTACGATCGCAAACGCTTCGAAAACTAGAAAAATGCATGGAAATGTCATTCCCATACATTTTCTTGATCTTGCTCACATGACTTGTCGATATCAAATGTCAAACTTATATTATATTATTACTACAAAACTGAGTGCACACATGCACAATTTTGTATTTAATTTCATTATTTATTTATCAATATAAGCATAGGCGTATATAGCGGGGGGGCCGTGTGGGCCGTGCCCACCCTAGAATGATCCAGTGCCCACCCTGAATTCTGGGCTACCGATTTAATATTCTATAATGGACGCTAAAACACAAAATATACAAAGAAAAATCAATATAATCAAAGACCCATCCACAGAGGCCAGCATCCATAAACATTGTAAACGATATTTCTATATTGAGTGTCCGGTGTTGATGCTCCTCAGCGGCTCGTCAGGGGCCGGGCCCACCCGACGAAATAATCCTAGATACGCCAATGAATATAAGTATATAAAAATGAATCCATATATGCCTTAGTTACGCCATCACCTGAACGGCTGGATCGATTTCACTATTTTTTTTTTTGTTATTGTCAGGAGAAGTTTTTTATGACAGAAAAAAATTTAACAAATTTAATAAATTTAAAAAATCAGAAAAAGGGGATAGGGTAGGGTAGGGTAGAAGTAGGGTAGGGTAGGGTAGAGGTAGGGTGGAGGTAGGGTAGGGGTAATTCAAAGTTTACATCGAGTTTCACGCGGACGAAGTCGCGGGCGTCCTATAGTATCTAACAGAATAAACGTTTAGATAAACACAAAAAATCAACTGACTTTCCGGTCCGTAATTGAGGTTTTAAAATTTTCAATTGTTATAGGTTTATGTAAGCTACATAGATATGATCGGCACAAATTAATAAAATTAAAATGTCTGTTTGTTATTTTAAATTAACTTTTCAATAAATGCATGATTATGAAGTTATATTACGGTAATTATTAAAAAAAAATAAAAACATATTTTTTGTATGTCTGTCTGTCTGGCTGGACTAATTTTAATAGGGTTTTCACTGTCAGATAGCAGGAAGTAACTTACGGTTCTTTCTATTCCGATTTTTTTTTCCTACAGGAACGCGGGTTAGATCGCGGGCCGTATGCCCATTGGCTAATAATTATGATGACTAAGAGAAATAAAAAAAATATATTAAGAAATTAATATCTCTTAATACATTTTTTTTTATTTAATTGTTCATGTAAATCTCCAAAACTACGAATTAAATGGGTTTTTATTTGATTTGACATGTACAACAAAATAGGTAGGTATACCTACTTAGCTTGTTTCATTAAGATCAAACATAAACTGTAAGCCGAAAGAATTTCACAAGAACGACCTTGCCGGCATCGTAAAAAAAAATAGAAGTGCTTACTCGTTTACATCTTCATAAATATGAAAAAGTATATATTAATAACAAAATGAAGGAATGGAATCACGAGTTAAAATTTAAAACCTTGTAAAGCTTCTAACCTGCTAGAAACAAGATAAGCTAAGCTATTCGCTTGTTACTCTGTTAGGCATTCAAAATATTCACCACGTTAGTCACTTTCTCCGTAAATAAACGCGCATCGCACCGTGAAAACCAAAACAAATGCATAAACATATTTTAAAACTTACCTATGCACCAGCTGCCATTTTTAATAAAATAAAAAAAAAAACACAAACACTCAAAACAACGAGAACCTATTTCGATTCAGTCGTAAAATATACACGTTTTAATATAAAATTACTGTTCTTGAACGAATATTTCCCGCGCAATAATTGCGCGCGTTTCCGCCGGCATACGTTTTTCAAATAAACTATCCAAGATGGCCGCTGATTGACATCGTAGTGGTGGTAACGATGTCGGGGTGCTAAAAATATCGATGAAAAGCTATGAAAAAGAACTCTTTTCAGGTTTCATAGCTTTCCGATTTGTATGTGTAAAGCTAGGCAGGTTGTTTGACGTAGGTATGTATTGCACCGTATTATAAAATCTGTCTAGTCACATAAGTATTTAATGTAATAACTTTACATCGTAACCAAAACATTTATCGTATGCAACACATCCACACATTGCGTTCTATATAATTCTGTAACCCTAATGAGATACCCTAAGAAGGTAGATACAATATATATATCTTTAGAGTCAATAATTAGATTCTGTGCTTAATAAAATAAAAGTGCTATCTTGAATATTTCTCCGATTATGAGATATATTTATAAACGTTCATAATTTTTTTAAATACATATTATTTCCTACAATTTTCTTTTTCATCGATGTTTGAACGTAATTAACCACTAGTTGGCACTTGGCACAAATATCTAAAATAGGTAGGTTATGAAGAGACGATAGAAGTTTGCAATACCGTCTGATGTGTTTTAAACAACACGTGTTCTTACGTGAGTGACATATTTCATCTACTTTAACCTATATGTATTTAAGGTGCGATGATGATTGACGAAATAACTTTCAGTTACAGTATGATGCAGGTATACCAAGCAATGGGGGTTTATTTTCATAACTTGCTATATAATGTTGAAACTCAAAGTGTATTATGGGTAACTAAATATACTTTTGTTAGTGTAGATAAGAATAAAGATTGTTACAATAATTTTAGAATTTGAAAATATTTATATATTGAAATAGTGATTTTCCATTGTATTTAAAAATAAAATTATAATGTGAAATGATATCCTCTTAGATTCGCAACGCTGCCACAAGTACTTGCATATACGTTTTTAAATTATTATAAAATAACTTAAAAGATATCATTAAAAATTACTTTGATAAAAGGATTATCGATAATAAGCAATTTTCCTCGCTTACATCACTATCGAGCCGGTAGCATGTAATTCGGTGACACGATACAAGAATACCATGATGTATTTTCCCATGGTGTGTTACAATAATTTATTGCTGAAAATCATTATTTCATCCGTTATTTACGGTGACAGTAAATTTACTATCTTCAAACACAATGTATAAATATCGTTATTTTTTTATTTTCATATAATTTTTTAAATCAATGTCAACCTGCATTCCTGCCAATCGGCGACGACGAGATTTGGTTTCTTACACTTACGTCATGGGTTCCAACCACAGGGTAAGATAGGGTGGGGGGTTTGACTGACTGGAGAAATAATCTTAGTCATAAGTCCCACTCCATTAAGCCTAGGTTTTGGTTCAAACTTCCACAGACTAAAACATACTTCATAAACATACTCGTTGGTACACAAAGGTCACAAACACGTCAATTTTCTCCTTTTATAAAGTTGGTTATAAAAGAACGTTGCATACTTTTACCCCACTCGCAAAATGTTTTCACTGCTGACTACGGCAAATATGCGACCTCAGAGAGGAATTTTCGTAAAATCGACTTACCAACGTATATAATACTTACTAGCGGACGCCCGCGACTTCGTCAGCGTGGAATTCAGTTTTTCATAAATCCCACGGGAACCATGGATTTTTCCGGGATGAAAGTAGCCTATATTAATCCAGAGTGAAATCTTTTTCCATTCCAAATTTCAGCCAAACCGCTTCAGGAACAAACATACACACACACAAACTTTCGCCTTTTAGTGTGACTAGCCCCGAGGATTTATCTGCGTGGCTATCTAGTGGCAAAAGAATTTTCAAAATCGGCTTAGCAGATCCAGAGACTACCCCCTACGATACTTCAAACTTTACTTCTTTATAATATGAGTATAGCGGAAGCCCGCGTCTACGTGAAATTCAGTTAAAAATAAACGACTGAATTTCCGGGATAAAAAGTTCAGCATGTTGCTCAATAACCTTCTCTGTCTTCAAGTGAAAGTCAAATCAACAACGGTTCAAAAGTCAAAAGCCCAGATAAACACTACCGAAAAATTTAAAAAAAAAGGCTGTTTGCGCTGCGTTAGCGGTATTACTTATGTATATCACGAATTATACCACAGAATACATGATAGTACGTACAAGCCAAACAGTTCTCCATCATCAGTTAGGTAAGGTTGACTCACCTATTACTTTTAATCAAGGGTTTCCACGCGGACGAATTCGCTTGTGTCGGACCCGAGTTGACATCAGAAGCGGATTAAAAGGGCAACACACTATTATTGAATGAAAGTCGGCCAGGTCTATCGGTTCCCACCAAGAATGTTACCAATAAACCCACGAATGGCAGAGAATAACCTTGAGTGAAGTCCCGGACTTCTGACCGAAGGATGTAGGGTTGAAGACGTCTTTTAAAAGAAGTCGGTTAACTATTTAACAGTCCCCTTCTCCACTCAAGTCATTCTCGCCGCGTATTCTCGTGTAGACGGATCAAACTTCACACCAAGAACGAGCTAGGCCACCCGAGCGTTCTCCCACTACCTACTCCCCACCTAACTCATGGAACATTTCGTACTATCTCCTACCGATCGAATGACTCCCTCACGCCGTACACAGGCGTCCGCTTGTGTTGTTTATTTAATGTCTGTCACTGTTTCTCAGATCTCAGTATGCTTACTAACATGACATGGTGATAACATTTATCTAGCTGTAATCGAATATTAATATACCTACCTACATACTTATATTATTTATTTTAATTTAATACACTTTTCTAGTACGTAAGTAGGTATACGTACTTACAACACCGCGGTTCCGTCCGCGTTATATTTAGTTACCTATCACAAATTCCGCGGGAACCTTTTTTTTTTCTGGTAGATTAAATTTAATTGTGTCATAAGTTAATATTTCTACTTTTGAGGGGAAAAAACCGGGGACACGAGATTTCTGAATATTTGCATAAAATTTAAGCTGGGCCATCGTACCGGAACGCAGCATAAATCACTTATGATTACAAAATAAAATGTACCTAGGTAGGTACACTAATATAAAATTGTGTTTTTCCTTATAGACTACAATTTAATATAATTTTAGAATAGAATGTACTTTTATGACAAGATAAAATTTAAAATTTTGATAAATTTCCAAAGGCGTAACTTAACTAGGGTAGACACTACACGTGCATAATGGAAAATTCTTCCATTTTACACGTATAGGTACAAATGCGGTAGGTAATAAGTCCTTATGATTGTTAGTGTACCTACTTTTGCATAATTGAAATGCACACCAGTAGGCACATAAACCACACACCAGAAAATAGGGATCTACTTTCCCCCCTCCCCCCATATCTTGTAAATGGCTGAACAAGTTACGCTGAGTCGCTGATGGAAAATGATTATAATCACTATTGAATATTGGAAAAACTCATTCTTTCAACAGTTTACATTGATAATACCCACCTATCATTGTTAACCTCATCAATCACTATATAAAAAAAAAAAACAAAAAAAAAGAAAATTGGCTGACCTACAAATACAAAAGGTAAGTTTAGTATTCGAATATACCCTGAAGTTGGCGGCAGCAGCATGGTTTAACCTCGGTGAGCACGTTAAGCCGGCCTTCGACGTGTCAGAGTCATCATTCATCACTAACCTGCATACGCTTAGAGGAGCGTGGTGGTTGCAAGCTCTACATCAATGACAATATAGGATACAATATTACAGTAAAGAGTAAGATTGTGTCCTATATTTAGAACACGCTCTTATAAATAGGTATAACTGGTGAACATGCCATTAAAACGTAAGCACCTACTCCTAAAACAATATTCTGTACCACAGTGAAGAAAAATTTTAATAAAAAAAATTCAACCGACTTCCAACTCAAAAAATGACTTTAACTAAAAAGCAAAAAATAACATCTTACCTATGTGCTACCTTCTGATCAGTTTGAAGGCGGTGCCAAGCCAGTGATGTTTTAATTAAATACGTTTAAACTACAAAATTTCTGGGTTATTCCAGAAACAGCTTTAATTAAAACACGACACTGGCTTGGCACCGCCTTCAAACTGATCAGAAGGTAGCACATAGGTAAGATGTTATTTTTTGCTTTTTAGTTAAAGTCATTTTTTGAGTTGGAAGTCGGTTGAATTTTTTTTATTAAAATTTTTATTTTTTTATTTTTAGTGTTAGCATACCCACTGCGTGTGTACAGTCACAACCTATCTAAGTGGAAAGTTCTTATCAATACAAAATTATCAAGTCCAAACACAAGGTAGCTACTGTGAGCCGTCGAGGAGTTCTCTTCACTGTGCTTCGTCTTCATCACCAGACCCTTAATACAGTCACAATCCTTCTAGGTGGAAAGTTCTCATCAATACAAATTTATCAAGTCCAAACACAAGGTAGCTTCTGTGAACCGTCGAGGAGTTCTCTTCACTGTCCCTCGTCTTCATCACCAGACCCTTAATACAGTCACAATCCTTCTAGGTGGAAAGTTCTCATCAATACAAATTTATCAAGTCCAAACACAAGGTAGCTACTGTGAACCGTCGAGGAGTTCTCTTCACTGTCCCTCGTCTTCATCATCAGACCCTTAATACAGTCACAATCCATCTAGGTGGTAAGTTCTCATCAATACAAATTTATCAAGTTCAAACACAAGGTAGCTACTGTGAACCGTCGAGGAGTTCTCTTCACTGTCCCTCGTCTTCATCACCAGACCCTTAATACAGTCACAACCCATATAGGTGGAAAGTACTCATCAATACAAATTAATCAAACCCAAACAAAAGGTGACTGCTGTAAATCCTTGACGAGTTCTATCGTCTATGTTTCGGCTCCATCATCAGACCAACTCCAAACCTTCATAAAGTTGTAGTGGTTTAAAATACCTTATGGAAACACTAACAAACGTACTAGCCGTCTCTACAACTTTCGAAAGTTCCCCTCAATTTCTCCAGGATGCCATCATCAGATCCTGACATGAAAAAAATGGGACCACCCTGGAAGTAAACCCTACAAAACAAAAAAAGAATTTTTAAAATCGGTCCATAATTGACGGAATTATCGCTGGACATACATAAAAAAAAAAAAAAAAAAACATACATACAGCCGAACGTAGAACCTCCTCCTTTTTGGAAGTCGGTTAAAAATTCATGAACGTCGTGATGTAGCCTGACTGCCTGACGTCAGGATGACGTCGCACGTGAGTCGTATCCCACCTGTGCTGCATTTATTATTTAAAACACCCCAACCAGTCAAAGACGTCTGTATGTAACTACCATTCGTATCAATGAAGCATCATATACCTACCTACCTACTTACTATTTTCCCCATTAAATACCTTTAAAAAAATTAGGCTATGAAGAGCAACTGTTAAGTTAATTGTCGGCTCTTAGCAGACAATTAATTTAACAGTTGCTTTTGAACCGGTGGTAGAGTCACAAAAAATAAGTAATTGTAAACGAAACCTGATAGTATATGATACCTAGATAGTAGATGATATTCTGATAGAAGCGAATTATCCCAACATGCATTGTTATTATATACCTACCTAACCAAAAAGATTGAGTTTTTCCGACACGCCCGCCAATTATCGTTATATTTGCAGAAAACCTTGACAAATTAGGTACCTACAATTTACAAACGTAAATATTCCTCATGAATCTCTCCATCTATTGGCTAACACCGCATGAAAATCTATTCAATAGTTTTCCAAATAATCGAAAAGAATGACAGACAAACATTAATAGGTATCTACCTTTGCCTTTCCTTTCATAATAAAACAAAAACGTCTAAAACTCATGTCAGCATTCAAATAAACAACCGCATCTCAATCCATACATTCGCCTACAAGCCATTACCTCAGACAGACACGTTACGGTTTTATAACACCCCACTTTTTTTAAGTCAGAAGTTAAAAAACTACCCTGTAAACGTTACAGGGTAGTTTTTACTCTACCTACTCTTTAGTAGGTTGTAAACTTGTACTCATCACTTACAATTACCTAATACAGAGTTGTCGAGAGTAGCTTTATAAATTCAAAATTAAACCGACTACCACCACCTACACCCTAGGAACGGATACATAGCTCATCTAGGCTATTCTGTAACGATATTTTATAACTCGCAACTCTCTGTTTTACACGATACCTACTATAGAATGAGAAAGATAGCGGTGAATTCGAAACTCGCACTTGCGAGTTCTAAAAAACTTTGTTAAAGAATAGCCGTGCAGGTAGTCGACAGTAAAAAGGTGTATTCTTACTTTACCTTTAAGTTTATTTCAAGTAGGTTAAGGTAGGTATAGTTGAAGGTATCAGAAATAACATTTTCATTTCAGTTCTAAATATGGAACTCGATGTGTACCTACTGGCAATTTTATTATTATTGGGTAAGGTCAAGTTTGCTACGTCATACTTCAAAATAACTTGTATCGACTTCGATACAGACTACTTATCGATTAGTATCGATATGATATAGGTATAGTATATGCTAGTTAGGTAGGTCCAGTTTCAAAAAAGAGGTGAACCACCGAATCCAGCTCGGCTGGGCAGCATTCGGGAAACTCCGCGATATCTTTACGTCTAAAATTCCTCAGTGCCTGAAGACGAAAGTCTTCGAACAGTGTTGCCAGTGATGACCTACGGATCCGAGACTTGGTTGCTAACTATATGGGCCTTATTAGAATGCTCTAAGTCACTCAGCGGGCGATGGAGCGAGTTATGCTTGGAGACTGGAGTTTCTCTGCGTGATCGAATCAGAAATGAGGAGATCCGCAGACGAACCAACTTACTCAGTCACTGACATCGGTACTCGTAGTTCAGCGAGTCGCGAAGCTGAAGTGGCAATGGGCAGGCCCCTTAGTGCTGATGGACGACCCCGCACTGGAAAGCGCAGTGTTGGTCGACCCCCCACTAGGTGGACCGAGGACAAAGAGGTTGCAGGGAGCCGGAGGATGCTGGCGGCTCGAGACCGTTGTTTGGAAGTACCCACCTAGTACTTACGTATGGAATATGTGAATTGTGTAACTATCACGTGTCTCAAACAATGAAGGAAAAACATATTGAGGAAACCTGCATACCAGAGAATTTTCATTCTCTGCGTGTGTAAAGTCTGCCAATCTGCATTGGGCCAGTGTGGTGGCTTGGAAAACTATTGGAAAAACTTTAAGTTTGAGCTGCGAGTAGGGTCACCCGCAGGTTATTCCGGAGACGTAATAAATATTGCATCTGACTGTACATTGGTACAATATGAGAGAGGAACGTCAATCTACATCATACCTCATACCGTTTTGCAGCAGGTATAAAGTAAAACAATAAAAAAAATTAACAATTTATAAAAGTTTATTTCGCCTTAACAATTTAAAAAAGGAAGATTTTTTTAAATAAACCTATTCCGTCTCATCTAATCTTCTTTTTTTTGCGTAGTATTCAATCCTTTCTTTAAGGCTAGCTGTAAACAAATAACACATTTTGTAAGTAGGTACAATAATATACAGGGTAACTGAAAACGTATAGCGATCCATTTAAGGGGTGATAATAGGGATCATTACCTATCAAATTGCAATTTAAGAGGCAAAATTGTACAGATTTCGAAAAAAAGAGGCATTTCTTTTTTTTTTTATTATAATTTAAGAAATACCCACATTTCTTAACTTGAAATATTTTTTGAAACCGGTACATCTTTCCCCGATCTACCCGACAACAATTTTATAGCTAATGATCCCTCCTATCACCCCATAAAGTAAACCTTAAGCAAAAAATTCAAGAACTATAATTTTATTTATATGTATTGATACTCACGACATGTTTCCCTTTCAAACAGCGGTATATAAGTTCTAGGTTTGACTCCTTGTATCAAACAGTTGGTATGCGCCATCACTCGGTCCTTGGTCATACTGGTGTCAACGTAATCCGTAGGTATCTTTTCTACCACGCTGTCTAGAATGCCTTCTAGATTGGTCACACAGTCTTTTATCATGGTAGACCTGTCAAAGGTTGGTTTATATGAATTTTTCAACTCCCATTTCGTTATTTACTCAATATAAAACCTCATACCATATTACAAAGCTTTTCGATTTTACAGGTCGTTTGATAATGTTCATTACCACTCGGGTAAACCGTGCTACAATGTTTTTTTAATTTAAATAGTTCCACATTATTGGCTACAAAAATTCAGGCTTCCTTATAAGAGGCAAATTAAGGAGGCCACGCCCAACGCCAATTATATATCATTTACCAAGCTTTGCTAATTCTTTTATATCATGGTCATAAAAAGTTTTGTATGCCACTGTACGTACTTAGCCATTGAAGCACTCATGCTGTCTATTGTGCAAATCAGCTTCGCCACATTGCATAAAAATCACTCGTGCAACAATGGGCCTTATTACATGACAATGGCATAAATAACTACTTTTGCAGACAGTGGCTAAGTTCCATTAAGCGACCACAATGATGAATCTCTATCACTCCTTCAGGATTTCGTATATCTACATCTTATTCGCTCACAGTATTATTATTTCATGTCATCTTTATGTAATACTTGCTCTTAGATCTACCCACGATATTAGACCCTCGTGATTTCCAATGTAGTTCCCATTCACGTATACGGGAATTTAATAACATTATATGGAGATAAAATATAGGTAGCTAATTTTACTAGCTGATAATGTAGCTTTTCATTGGTGAAAGTATTTTAAAACGTTTCAGTGGTTTAAAAGGCATTCATAACATAACAAACCAAAAATCAAATCTTACCTCTTAATAATATTAGTATGGATGAAACACTTACTTGACATTATGTATAGTCCAATCGTTCTGCAACTGTGCTATAACATTCTTTAATTCCTCTTTATCATAATACCAGTCGTCTATGTCGTAGCTGCAGTGGAACAAGTTTAGAGGAATGTGAAGTGCCATGGTGTATTGCGGCTTTCTGAAAAAAATATTATTCATAATCACCTACTTCAAGGAGGTTATGTATTCACCCGTATGTATGTAATATTCCAGATTGCACAGTTTTTTGTATTTATATTAGTCTATATCATCCGCAAAACTGCGTGGAGGCGCTCAGTTTTATAATTTTCTCCTATTATATTTCATGTTGAAAAAATTGTGTATGCCACTGCACGTAAATACCCATTGTAACACTCTTGTTAGTAAGATGTAATGTATATTTGTCTCATTTGTGTTATAGGCATTACTTTTTAATAATAATAATAATAATAATTTATTTGCCATATTGTGGGTTACAAATAGATCTTACAATAATAGTATGATTGCCAACACAATTTACCGAGTAAATCAGCGTGCAAATTTTTACCAATATTTTACAATAGTACTTATGTTATACACATTAATTAAAAATTATTCACAAGAAACAATATTTAAGTAGATCCAAAAATTAGATATAAAGCATGAAAATAGCGACTGAGGAAAATATAAAATAAATGTCAATAAGTCAATGTACTTGAAGGTGGCATTAGTAAATACTTCCGTTAATAAATAAAAAAGTTATCTTTATTTTTCTATATTTTTATAATGTGTTCCTCCGTAGCGTTTACGTAAAACAAAGTGGTGACGTAAAACAGTCATGTGGCATATATAAAGTGCTTTATGGCATCCTCGTTTGTATTTTGTTTTTCTTACCTTGGATATTTGTCTACATCCAGCAACTCTTTGACAACACTAGGCGGTTCCTGCCCTTGGCCAACCAGGACTAATACGGCCATTATACACCTGATCTGGTGCCAAAGAAATGAAGAACCTTCTATCACCAATTGATACATCGAAGTAGCTGAAAATATTTTTTTATAGCGACAAATCAACCATGCATAGCATCTGTCAATCATTTTCAAATAAAATTCTCGTAAAGAAAATTAAAGAAATGTTGCCGAATGGGCGGCGCAAAGAAAAATATTGCTCCCTATAAATTTTAGTAAATTATTTTAGAAAATCGAGCTCGAGCTCAAAATAGTTTGAGTGAAAGAGTTGATAATTGAGATAGATTTTGAGTAGGTCGCTAGATTTAGTTTCAGGATACTCTATCGACTTACGACTCAGATTGCAACATAATGTCTACATCTAAGTGTTCATTTACATGAGCGGCAGCTGCTACCCATGAGTGCAGTCGACGGCTCTCGGCGGCAGCCAACAGCAGTCGACTGCAGTATAGAGATACATTTCAAAACAATTGACTAACTAGTTACTAACATAACTCGATGAGTCGAAAAGCTGAAGTGGCAATGAGCAGGACACATAGCTTGAAGAGCCGATGGACGTTGGGGTCCCAAAGTACGGAAATGGCGCAGTGATGGTCGACCCCTCACTAGATGAACTGAAGACATCAAGCGGGTTGCAAAGAGCCGCTGGATGCTGGCGGCTTGACACCGTGTTTGGAAGTCCATGCAAAAGGCCTATATCCATCGAATGATGAATGTAATGTAGATGATGATGATGATGACGATGATAATGATGATTAATTAGAAAGAATAGTCAGTACTTACCACAGTCACGATCATTTTCATCAACAGGGACAATATCTGCTGTGAATATCTCCCTCCGAAATTCCGTGACGTTATTACCGACGTCCATCTTACAAAGATGGCGGAAGTCGTGCGAGCCAATCAGATAGCCGCACGCGGTGCGCATTGCGCACACGTCGAGGGACGATTTTGGGAAATAGTATTTATATTTTCTCTTATTGCAATTGAATCTGAAAATTTAAAAAAAATATGGTGAATATTAAAAGGCGGTAATAAGCCAAATAGGCTCTTAAAGTTTATTCTATTTTGTAGCACAACCTTCAAATCGATCAATAGAAAGGACATAGTTACAAGGTTATTTATCGCTTTTTAGAGTAATGCATCTTTGTAATCGGTAAATTATTTTTTGTTAAAAAGTTTTTAGTGTGTCCTAGCATAGTTACCATAAATGGCACAGTATGGGCAATTTCGTTATTGTCAGTTATTTTGATTTTGACACAAAACTATCGAACCGATTTTCATAAAAATCAAATGGGACCAATCTAGAAGTATACTCTTTCAAACAAAATAATTTTACGTAGAATTGAGAACCTTCTCCTTTTGAAGTCAGTTAAAAAACAAGTGTGTAAAATATTTAAAAAATTCTTTTACTTTCGGAAAGCCATGTTATTTCTGAGTGTCACAGGCTTTATTTTATCCCCGTATTTGCCCGGGAACGGAAATGGGTCTCCTAGTTTATTAATAAAATTACCTTGCACTGAACTCCGGTTTATCCTCAGGTATCGGCATCCACGCTACAGCTCGGATATCCTTCGGCAACAATCTGTTCAAGATCTTGCAATACGGCAATTCTGATGACAGGGAATCCGGCAGAGTCTGTTCAAATGATTCGTGGTTGCTGCGTAACGTTATTGATATCACCTGAAATTGATGAAAAAATCTCAGACCAACTACTTTGTATAGGACCTGCCTCGCTAGAGGTCAGCCCTCTGTTAAAAGTAAGATCATGATCAAACATATTCATACAAACTGCGTCAAACGAATCAATGTTTCATTGTATTAAAATTACATGTGTATGTATAACGATTTAAAATTTATATTTGTGAGAACACAGGATATATTTATTGGTGTTATTTATTATTCTGGGTCTTATTTATATTATTCTGGTAGCTAACTGGGTTACCAGGATATAAAATTTTTTTGAGCGTCAAAAGAGATACCACGCAATTTGTAATACATCGTGGTTGTTAAGTTGTATAACTATTAATTAAGCAACAGTAAAAATAGCTGGTAAGTAACAACTTTAAATAACCTCATTACTAATACAAGTTGGGAGGAGAGGAGTTCACCCAGTTAGCTACCAGAATTAAGAATTTTCGAAGTTGAGCGTCTCATCAAGATGAAGCTTACGGAAAATTAACTTGATAGTAATCAGTTGTAATAATGTTCCCCGGATCCTGGGTTCTTAATTTTTATTAAATTCTTAATATTGTTTATATTAAATTTGATGAGTCAAGTACCCTATTTTACCTGTCCAAACGCACTAACTCCCTTATCAGTCCTCCCGCATCTATTATATTGGGACTTTTCCCTGCTCTCTATCAAACATGACTTTTTTAAAGCGTGAAACAGATGGTGTTCTACAGTCTGTGTTGTGTCTTCCTGCACAACAAAGCCTTGGTAGTCCCATCCGAAGTATAGGATGTGTAGAAGTACCCGACGGTAGTGACATCTGGGGACAACACAGAAATAAGTAGTTTGTACATTACTCTCTAAGTCATGATATGACTGCTGTCTTTGATTCAGAGAGTGTATATTCAAATCTGGTCCAGGGCATGCACCTCCAACTTTTCAGTTGTGCATTTTAAGAAAATAAATATCACGCTTTAAAAAAAAGGAATGTCTTAAATGGTGAAGGTAAAACATAGCAAGGATACTTGCATATTTGAAAATTTTCTCAATTCTCTATGTGAAGCCTGCTGATCTATATTGGGCCAGCGCAGTGGACTATTAGCCTAACCCCCTCTGATACTTAGTTCAACCACATATGTTTTCTGTGGTTCAACAGTGAGACGAATATGGGTTTTTAGTGATGATGGCCCACCGGATATGACACAGCCCCAAACCAAGATAGCAAGGAATCACAGTCCACACAAGGGCACATAGGTCAAGATGCCTCAACCCAGCCCCAAAAGGGGCTGAAAGACAATCATCCA
This sequence comes from Bicyclus anynana, assembly GCF_947172395.1. Classification (NCBI taxonomy): domain Eukaryota; kingdom Metazoa; phylum Arthropoda; class Insecta; order Lepidoptera; family Nymphalidae; genus Bicyclus; species Bicyclus anynana. Next base: position 3,817,238 of record NC_069090.1, read on the forward strand.
CCCACCCAGGCAAAAAGCTCCCCTGAAACTTTGCAAGCAAATCACCTAGGTCCTAGGCCTATGGTGAAACCAGCCCTAATTTACTCACTTGGCAAAGTCAAATTTTCTATTTTCTCTTGTAACACTGTCACTGTTTCTCCCATTTTCCAAGTTTTTGCTTAATTTATTTTTTAACTGATGATTGTGTGCTTCTAATTGCAGAATCCTTTCTACTAAATCCTGTGAAGTAAATAAATTGACTATAAATACTTTTTAAATTTTACTACTATGTCTTTTGATTGGCGCTCACAACACAGATCCTTCTAGTGTAAGTGCCCAAGCAATAGGAAAAGGTTGTGTTTGTGAGTTTGTGAGGTTCTATTGAACCAATTTTGAAATTTTTTTTACCAATAGAAAGGTAATTGTTAGTGTCATAGCCAATATTTTATCCCCATATTCCTGTGGGAAAGGGAATTAATTAAATTATATTCTGAGGAATTATTTATTGTAATCTTGAACTGTTCTAGATAAATAATTATTAATTTTTATGTATATACTATAGGGCCAGACCTCTCTTTATATAGGAGAGAGAAAAATTTATTGAATAGTTACATTTTTGTCCAAAATTAATAGATCTTCCTTTGTCAGACCTTTTGTTCTCTTTTTTTTGGGCGGCAACATCTCTATTCTGTCAGCCATTTTACTCAACAATAGTAAAACTAGCTAGAACCCTTAAGCTCTTCAGAAACTGTAAAAAAAATATGAAACCACATTATAAAGTAAAAACTACATTTTGAAACCCTATGTGCAATTTTTTACAAGTTTCAAGTCACCTCAAATAAAATAATTATTGTTTTAAGCATATACCTACTTTAACTATTTTTTTTCTTTACTATTTTACTACTCTCTATTGATTTATTGTTTCTATAATGTAGCTATGCACAGAAAATCACAATGCATTCCCATTTCCCATTACCTGGGTAATAATAAATAATAATTGTATAAAGTATTGGAATATAATGGGGAAATGCTTCCCACAATTTAAATCACATATACAAGGTATATAATATAATTCTACTTCTGACAAAAAAGCTAAAGAAATATAATTACTGGATCACACCAAATTTGCTAATGGAAACACAACTGACACTGTTAAAGTGCGAGAATTTTGATGAAATATTCGAAACGAGGAAACATAGATCATGCACTTTTTTTATATAATTTATATTTTGATACTTACTCGAAAATTTTAAAAATATAATTCTAAAATAATAATATCTTGGAGTTTACTCCACGGGCTATGGTATTAAGGTTTCGCGCATCTTTTTTAACAATTTTCAGTATATTTTCTTTTCAGCCGTACCTACCTGCTGCAGTTCTTCTGGGCCGGGTTGTGGTTATGGCTATGGGATAATGTTAGATTGTAGGGTATAAAAAATTAATAATAACTTTGAATGAATATTAATAGGTATTAATATTATCAATTGATGTTAATTGAATAAATAGTTGAACATAATATTGGCAAAACAAAACAAAACATGACGACGAGACGACACGAGACGACGTCCGTCAAGACAATGACATTGACAGCTGACAATGACAATGACAAACATCAAACTGACAATAGAAAACATAGTGACATTGACAAACTCAAGACTACAGAGCAAGCCATAGATTCAAAAATTGAATTAAAGACCACAGAACACTTTTTTTTACATTAAAAAAAATCATACTTTATAGCTGAAGATTTTGTTTGTTTGGTTGAACAAGCTAATCTCGAGAGCTACTGGTTTGAAGTGTGTTTTTAAAAATAACAGAATATTACGTGTAATAAGTCTCTTTTAAGGTTATCAAATTCTTTACATCTTTCTAAAATGATACATCATGCGAAGGTCTTTTTAAGAACATGTTATTAATACTTAACCAAATAAATACAATAATCGTCACAAGTATTTATTTTTGAACAAAATAATTATTGCCCTTGACACCATTTTGTTTCAATGAATATCTGAAAAGATATCACTGTTTTGAAATAGCTTTGGAACAAATTAATGATCAAATAGGTACCACAGGGTCGTAACACGTCCATTTACGATGGCAGTACGCTGGCCTGCCGTGTGAATTTAACTTCCACGCGGATGAAGTCGCGGGCGTCGACTAATATTAACATCATGGGCTCCCCTACCATGAATACTTTCTCATATTTACTTCTATTGAACCCTACTTAAGTTAGTATGATTTTAATTAATTACTTAGGTAGGTACATAGAATTATAAGTACTTGTACCGAATCGCAAACCTATGGGTAGGTACATTACCGGTGAGTGTTTGATTTAATACAGACATCACGTCCCGTTACTTGGGAGCCATGTTCTTGTTATATCACATCTCGTTTCTCAATGTCTCTGTGCTCCCGATATTTTGATGTTAATGTGGTTATGTTAGGTCCTTGTAGGTCCCGTGGTTAGCATATGTGGTTTCGGATCACAAGGTCCTGGGTTCAAATCCTGGGTCTGGCTATTTATGAGATACTGAGTTTTTCTTCCTTTTAAGAAAGGGGAATGCCCATACCCGACCCAGCCCTACCCTTACCGCCCGGCAACTTAATTATATTTCATCATCATCATCATTATCAACCCATATTCGACTCAGTGCTGAGCTCGAGTCTCCTCTGAGAATGAGAGGGGTTAGGCCAATAGTCCACCACGTTGGCCTAATGCGGGTTGGCAGATTTCACACACGCAAAGAATTAAGAAAATTCTCTGGCATGCAGGTTTCCTCACGATGTTTTTCCTTCACCGTTTGAGACACGTAATATTTTTTTTTTAAATGCACACAACTGAAAAGCTGGAAGTGTATGCCCCGGACCGGATCGGAGGCAGAGATCATATCCACTGAGCTATCACGGCTCTAATTATATTTTAAACATCTAATCTTGATAATTCTACGAATAATTAAATCATTACTTTTTTAAAAAAAGTTTTCTACAACGTTTTACGACATTTTTAATTTGCCCACAACGGGGACAAGCTAAACTCGGTGACTATACAGCCTGAGCCTGAGTATTACGATATTTTTTGAAGACTTATTATTGGTTACTTATGATTGGTTTGTTTGTTCGTTTTGTTGTTTGTTAAGCTTGTTGGTAACATACAAATACAAAAAAAAATACAGCTTCAATTAATGTTACTACGCTGCTTTGGTACATCGACTTTGGTGATAAAAAAAAATATTTTTCTTCAAAAAACATACTTTTATTAACCCAGGGCCGGTCCGTCCAAACGACGAACGGAGCAGTCGCTCCAGGTGACAAATCCTAAAGGACGCCTACATGGTAAAGAAAAATAAAAGTTTCTTTTTTTCAATTGTCCCACTGGTCACTCCAGAAGTCCAAATGAACAGAAGACAGAAGAGACGCCATATTTGGATTTCGCTCCATTCTAAAATTTACTTCGGGCCGGTGCTGCACCCGCCAAACCGTTTTGGAGCGACGTGGTTCGTATCATAAGCCCCTCTATAAGGGGGGAGGCCTGGTCCTGTAGTGGATAGTTAAAATAGGCTGATAATAATGAAGCAAATAAAATAACTACTTTGATTAAATCGTTCGTTATCAACCCATATTCGGCTCACTGCTGAGCTCGAGTCTCCTCTCAGAATGGGAGGAGTTAGGCCAATAGTCCACCACGCTGGTCCAATGCGTATTGGCAGACTTCACGCACGCAGAGAACTAAGAAAATTCTCTGGTATGCAGGTTTCCTCACGATGTTTTCCTTCACCGTTTGAGACACGTAATATTTAATTACTTAAAATGCACACAACTGAAAAGTTGGAGGTGCATGCCCCGGACCGGATTGGAACCCACCACCTCCGGAATCGGAGGCAGGGGTCATATCCACTGGGCTATCACGTATCTTGATTAAATACTACTAGGTATTCTAAGCAATGAGGATCCCGTATTACCAGATAAATTTCTTTATCTAACAGAACCTCGCAGTTTCACCCGCGTACTTTCTTCTAAGTCAGTTGTAATTCCAAAATTATTGGCTGGTGGGAGGCTTCAGCCGTGGCTAGTTACCACCCTACCGACAAGGACGTACCGCCAAGCGATTTAGCGTTCCGGTACAGTATCGTCTAGAAACCAAAAGGAGTGTGGATTTCTCCTACTCCTAACAAGTTAACCCGCTTCCATCTTAGATTGCATCATCACTTACCATCAGGTGAGATTGTAGTGAAGGGCTAACTTGTAGAGAATAATAAAAAAAATCCAGCCCGAATTTGGGAAGTAAGTGGTATTATGCAACCGTGCCTCGAATAGTACGTTAAGCCGTCGGTCCTGGTCATTATCAATAACTTGTGGTAAGTTAGTGGTCGTTAATGAGGTTAAAATTATCACCCGCACCAATCCACAATGGAGGAGCGTGGTGGGTCTAAGCTCCATTTCCTTTAAAGAGGCTTGGCCTGTTAAAGGCTGATATTGATTATGACTCAAATTAAAACTTAATCAGGTTTAATTAAGTAGGTAGTCTTTGACGTCAATAATAAGAATTTCTAATTTTTTGATAGATAAAACTTGTATACATAAATAATCCAGCGGTTGACAATAGCGTTAAATGAATAAAAAGCAAAACGAACGCGACAAATCGACCTCTAAACAGGAGCGTATTTTGTATCCGTAATTGTCCCTGTAATGATTATGGCATTGTAGGTGCATTGTACTTCGCTGCTAAACCGGCCGCAGTAAGCGGACGCAATATTTTACTATCGCACTGCACATTACGTACGCAGTGTTAGAAGGCTGCTACGGGCGTGTAGCGGTCTTTACCGCGCGCGAAGCCTACTTTCCAACTAAGCTAATCTCTTTCTATAAATAATTTTATATTTTATTTTACAATTAAAGCGGCCTTTTTAGTTAGATCTTCAAATTTAAAAAAAATGAACAGCCTTTTTATTGTCTGTACTCTCAAGTATAAACCGGCTAATTTACAAAGTTCGTACTCATCATGTGTCGTTCAAGGATTTTTTGGGTCATCTAAAAAATAGAGTAGCAATTGTTATAGAATGACTTTGACAGTTTGCTATTTTTTATTTATTTACGTTTTGTGATTTGTTTTGATTTGAGTTTTCACGATCTTCTTTTTAAAGGTTGTGAATACAACCCCAAGAAAATAAGGGTTACTATGGTTTATTTCATTTGTGACACAAGTTATTAGTGATATCCAACAGTGAAATAATTGCAACTACTTTTAAACATAGTTAATTAAACAAATCGTATGCAAGATTCAGGTCTGCATATCCTTTTATATTTAATTAGTGAAGTTTCCTTCCTTAGAAAACTACATGCGTAGGTACAATAACAAAAGAAAACATATAATTAAATGTACCTATGAAGACAGCAATATTTAAATATTAACTGGAATGGAGTAAAAAAGTTTGTTAGTTTTACCGCCATCAAAAAGTTCATTTTGGAATACATTAATTTTAGACATATTTTTTGTTAAGTTTATTTCATCTATATGTGTGATTGTCTAGAAAAGTACTACTGCCAAGCATCGTTGCTGTATTTTTATTTTGGTCTGAATAATACAGACACTGACACAAGTCTTTACAGGGTCTTAATGGTACAGACACATACACAAGTCTTTACACAGTCTGAATGGTACAGACACAGACATAAGTCTTTACATAGTCCGAATGGTACAGACAGAGACAAGACTATAAACAGTCTGATTGGTACAGACACAGACATAGACACAGATGTCTGGCCATCCCTCTCTGTAAAGGAGATATGGAGCTTTAACCAATCAGACTGCTCCAATATGGGTTTGGACAGCTTAGGGTTAGATTTTTTTTTAACAACCACTATCAGATGATAATGAAGACTGGGACTTGACAATGAAGCTTACGGTGGAAGCGGCTTGCCGAAAAAGTTCCACTCTTGACTTTATCAACATCAGTATCTTTAAATATAGTTGTTACATTCCATATTGTCACCTTGTGAATCAGGACTATTAAAGCCACTCATCACATATAGTATTAGCTTTGTATATACCTACTAAGGTATACAAACAAGCATTTGACAGTAGTCAATTGACAGGCAACACATTAGTGTGTTAAACTGAGTGAACATTCTTTATTTGAAACAAGCCTTTAGTTAATACACAAACACACTTGGTCTGTCATCTTACAGCCAGACCTTTCCTAGTGGTGAGATGATGATGGCATGTTAAATGTTATTTTGGGAATATATTGACCATACTTACCTTACCAACTTTGGCTAGGCTAGGAGAACAACACGAGTGTCGCTGGCTGGGTTGCGGTAGTTTACGAAATGTTCCCGTTCCCGAGTCGGAACACCGTGGGGTTTTAGTCGGTTGAAGTCCGACATAACCTTCTTGCCTCCCCGTGGCGAGAAGGTATCCATGAGGATTTCCCCACATAAAAAAAAAAAAAGGAGAACAACACGAGCTGAGAAGGGAAGTGTTAATCAATTGTCAAGGAATTCCTGAACTCTACATTACATTGGTCACAAGACTTTGCTCAGAGTCTTTCTGTTTTGCCACATAATGGACCCGGCACCGATTCTGTGAATCCATGGATTGCAAAGATATTTGTTTCAGGGACTTGTTATGTCCAAGGATTATTATACCTACTACACTATTTTCAATCTAAATCAACAATACACAAATGGAAACCATATGGACACTTTATTTGTAGATTCAACTATTCAATCTATTTAAAAAATTAACTAATTTAAAAAATGTATTTACTTGTAAATATGACCAATATTTAAAAAGGCCCAGAAATCAGTTGGAAAGACTGGCTGTAAATAGCTGTGTTACAATTTTGCATTTTTACAGATAGATAAACATAAATCAAGAAAGAAATTTCTAAAGAAAGATAGCAAACAATATTCAATATAATGTAAACAAGGAATATAAACATAATAAACTTAATATAAAATATTTGAAGTGCAGTGACTTGTAATGTAGATTTGAACGTCATGGTATACTATGGCCAGTATTAGATATTAATTAGTTAGGTATATCAATAAAATGAAGTGTAACTTCTACAACAAACTCAGAAATCAAGGATTTTTTCTATGTGTAAGTAACATATTTCATACTTTTTAATTTACTTGTGATATTCCTTGCAAAAGATTAGTAAGTCTATGGTAACCTGTTGGTCAACCCTCCATTAGGTGGACCAAGGACATGGAGGGAGGGAGCCGCTGGAAGCTGGCAGCTCGAAACTGTTTTGTTTGGAAGTCTATGCATGAGGGCTATGTCCAGCAGTGGACGACCATTGGTGGCTCTTAATGATGATGATGCAAAACACTAACTCTTGCTAATTTAGACGGCCTCCGTGGCGCAGTGGTATGCGTGGTGGATTTACAAAAACGGAGGTCCTGGGTTCGATCCCCGGCTGGGCAGAGTGATATTTTCTTAATTTGTCCAGGTCTGGCTGGTGGGAGGCTTCGGCCGTGGCTAGTTACCACTCTATCGGCAAAGACGTACCGCCAAGCGATTTAGCGTTCCGGTACGATGCCGTGTAGAAACCGAAAGGGGTGTGGATTTTCATCCTCCTCCTACAAGTTAGCCCGCTTCCATCTTAGACTGCATCATCACTTACCATCAGGTGAGATTGTAGTCAAGGGGTAACTTGTAAAGAATAAAAAAAAAAAAAAAAAATTGGAGAGTAGAAGAAGAAGAAGAAATAATTCCGCAATTTCTTTTTATCTTCATGAGGATCTGGCGTCCTTATGTTATGAGAAGAGATATAGAGCATAGAATCACAGCGTGTAAATTTTTGATTATTTCTTGGCTACTGTCAGATGTTATTGATTATGACCAAAGTCTGACAGCTTAACATACTTTCGGATCGGAGGCAAAGGGGTGTAACACCACAAACCTCCCAAAAAAATTATTACCTAAAATTTCTTATTAGAACCCAAAGTTCAGTATTTTATAGCCTGACTCATGACTCAAACTTTGACCCTCTTGTTCTAAAGCCACGTGGCTAATCATTAGACATATGAGGCCGTATCCAATAGTCACTGAATATTAAGATTCGGCCTAATTAGCCACTTGAAATTCGCTCATCGATAGATACCTACGTACCGGCCGGGAATCGAACCCAGGACCTCCGTCTTGTAAGTCCACCGCGCATACCACTGCTCCGCGGAGGCCCTCAAAACATCCATTTAATAAATGCGAAAGTACGTCTGTCTGTTACGGCTAATCCGTTGAGCCGATTTGGATAAAATTTTGTATAGAGATAAATTATTCAGGCTACTTTTTTATCCCGGAAAATACATGATTCCCGCGGGATTTGTAAAAAAGAGGATTTCACGCGAACGGAGTCGTGAGGTCGAAAATCTATAAAAATCTTAACATTTCTTTTGACTATGGTGACTCGACAATATTGTAATTAAAGTATTTTTGTTGCAGTTAAGACAAGCAGCCAATGTTTACAATATTTGGACTAAAGACACTTAATGGTTTACATGGTGAGTTTTCTTTACTTAAACTTATAGTAGGTACCTATTACTTGAGCCATACTACTTAGATGTGCACTGTTTACCAACAATCTCTAGTCATTTCATGGTGGGAGGCTTCGGCCGTGGCTAGTTACCACTGTACCGGCAAAGACGTACCGCCAAGCGACTTAGCGTCCCGGTAAGAAACCGTGATAGTGAAAAGTGTAGAAACCGAAATAAGTTTGTATTTTCATCCCTAACAAGTTCAATCCTATAATTCAATCTTAGATTGCATCATCACTTACCATCAGGTGAGATTGTAGTCAAAGGCTAACTTGTAAAATAATAAATAATATGTAATAATATTTTATTTAGTTTTTTTTTCGCGTTTTTGCTTGTAAACTAGTGTTCCCCCAGTTCCCCATATATATAAATAATATATTTTACATAATAAGTAAATATCATACATATCATAAATATCATATATATACATATCTTGTCAAAAGAAATAGACAAATGTCGACCAATAGCGATGGAGTACTATCTCTTTCTTCCCAACGCAATTAAAGAGATAGCGAGGTTTTCGGTTGCGCCGCTATTTGTTCATTTCTCTTCTACGCCGTTTGGTCGCAAGTTGGGCCAGTGGTCACCAGTCCCGTGGTGAGAAGGTATCCATGAGGATTTCCCCACGTAAAAGAAAAAAAAAAAGGTTAATAGACACAGTCATCAGGCGGCGAGTAGGAACACCGTGGGGTTTTAGTCGGTTGAAGACCAACATAACCTTCTTGCCTCCCTATGGCGAGAAGGTTTCCATGAGGATTTCCCCACGTTAAAAATAAAAAAGGTTGACAGACACAGTTCGTCACTATGTAGATATTGCATTGTAAGTATGCCCTGCGAAGTTACCCTATTCATACTCTATATACCAACCATTTAGAGCCTCAATAGCTCAACGGTAAGAGGGTTCGGACTCATCACCGAGGGGTGGTGGTTCGATCCCCGCCCCGTTGGTCTATTGTCGTACGCACTTCTAACAGTCTTTCCCGATTAGTTGGAGGGGAATGGGAATATTGGTCATATTTAAAAGATGCAAAAATATTCTTAAAATTAATTAACATTAGGTGGATTATCTTCTTGGTCCATTAATTATTAGTATGTATGTCTGTTCGGGCTAAACTCTGGAATTATTTAATTGATTTTATCGACTAGAACATATGAGGTTATTGAGCAACATTAAGGCTACTTTTTATCGCTGATTTCATCCGGGATCCGGATAATAACCGGGGCCGGGAGTTTCCTGTGGGATTTGTCAAAAGCTCAATTCAGAGGAAGTTGTAGAATATTATTGTTAAAAAATATTTCATATATCCATACTCTCCTAGTGGTGTTTTCCAGACTCTAGACTGCCTATCTACTGATATCAATGTACATGTTAGAATCTAACATACATTGTTAGAATAACGTTAGAGTGGTAAATCTTGATTCTCATAGTGATAGATATTATAGTGCACAAGTGTGACACGGAGCAGTGCACAGAGCATAAATTGAAAAATAAATCCAATAACTCTTTCGCCTTGATCCGGGAATCGAACCCTGGACCTCATCACCCGTGGCCCAATAAATTAACCACTAAAACAACGAGGCAGTTAAGTAAGAATAAATAGATAATAAATCACAGATAATAAAATCCGATCGCCATATTTTTAATAGGACAGTGAAGTGAAAGCAAATGCTAGGTTCCCACGGCACGGTTCGGCGTCCCTTTCACACCTTCACAACATCTTGTGTCGCCGACAAGGACGGGCGATGTCCAATTTGCTCCATTTTGTACGCCCTTTCTCTTTATCCCTCATCCTTGTGAAGCATTACGCGCACTACTGTTTTAAGTGAAGAAATTCAATATTTATTTATTTTTAATTAAACTTATTTAATTACATAATAAACATTATTTTTCAAATTCTCGAGTTCTAAACCATATTCTGCTATACATATTCAATGTCTTCGATAAAATTAGCGTAGTTCTTTGAACAAGGTAGAACGATAAGACTTGAAAATCTGCAATTTTTTTTCACCTACGCAATATTCTCTGATTTTTTTTATAAGGATATATAAAAACCATGATCGCCCTACGTCTGCCTTCGATACGGAGGGCGTAGATTCGAATCCGTTCCGGGGATGAACCTTCAACTTTTCAGTTATGTGCATTTTTAATAATCAACACGTGATATTTAATTTATTATGTATAAAACAAACGGTAAAGAAAAAAACATCGTGAGGATATTTGAGATTTTTTTTTAATTCTCTACGTGTGTGTAGTACCTATGCCAATCCTCATTGGTCCTGCGTGTTGGAGTATAAGCCTAACCCCTCTCATTTTGATAAGAGACTCGTGTTCTACAGTGAGCCGAATATAGGTTGTTATTAGATATCTGGTAACCAATCACGTCCTAACGTCTGAAACGGATTTGTATGGCGCAGAAATGGCTACACATCCCAATATCCCCAAAGAAAACGCGAATAAACAGCGACTTATATACTAGTAGCGTTATTTAAAAAAATAGTTTGACTACAGTGTGCGTATACCATTCAACTATCGTTCCCACGAAGTTTAGCAATCTATGCCCAAAACTATCATCAAGAGTTTACTATCTATTTACTTAATTGAATTAATAGTGCGTTTGCTAGCCGTTAATAGTAGCTTTAGCTTCGATACTAGATCCTTCCCGTGACCGAAATGCCTAACAATACTTAATACAAATATTTATTGTTTTTATTTAAATCCAATGTAACAATAAAATACGGATAACTTCATAGCTCCTTATTAATTATTCCTCCAAATATTTCTAAATAAAAAAAAATGCAATGTTTCGTTTTGCCTTGCGTTAAACTTGGCACCGCCTTGAAATCTATCAGTACCTTAGACAATACTATCGCTTACCTACGATCTTATTTATCGCTTTTTAGTGTAGATTTTTTAAATTTTATTACTATTTTAAGCGTCTTACTTACATAGTAACAATGAAAAAAAACCGGTTAGGTATTCTCCGCGAAAAATCGACGAATTCAACAAAAACCCAAGAAAACCCTTCAAAATTTATGTGTAATTTACAATTGAACATTGTAATCTACTTCTGAAGATGCTTCGGTTTCGGAGTGAAATATGCGTAGTGCCTTACCACAAGCTCTTAAATCCGTAGCTATTCCATAATGTTTTAACGTTTCGTATCCTGAGTTCCATCGATATACGAAACAATCCTGCGATAAGCTTATATCGCAGGGTTGTTTCGTGTAGCAATTTTGGTTTTTTTTTATCCTCCCTTGACTACAATCTCACCTGATGGTAAGTGATGATGCAATCTAAGATGGCAGCGGGCTAACTTGTTAGGAGGAGGATGAAAATCCACAGCCCTTTCGGTTTCTACACGACATCGTACCGGAACGCTAAATCGCTTGGCGGTACGTCTCTGTGTCGGTAGGGTGGTAACTAGCCACGGCCGAAGCCTCCCACCAGCCAGTCCTGGACCACTAGAGAAGAAATAAGAAAACCTCAATCGGGCCAGCCGGGGATCGAACCCAGGACCTCCGTCAAGTAAATCCATCGCGCATACCACTGCGCCACGGAGGCCGTCAAAACGTCGGTTAGACGTTATCGACCATTTAATTCACTAAATTTTTACCACTTAGTGAGGTAATATTACTTATGCCCTGAAATAAAATAGACAGATCATGATGGTTTTGCGAAAGGTTGTGGTAAACCCCCACGTAGGTATTGTAGTGGAATGTAATTGGCATTGTTCCTTGCATGCGTCGATATTTCGTGGAGAGTAACAAATCTTATTTTTTTTTATTCTTTACAAGTTAGCCTTTGTCTACTATACTTACCACAAGCTCTTAAATCCGTAGCTATTCCATAATGTTTTAACGTTTCGTACCCTGAGTTCCATCGATATACGAAACAATCCTGCGATAAGCTTATATCGCAGGGTTGTTTCGTATAGTAATTTTGGTTTTTTTTTATCCTCCCTTGACTACAATCTCACCTGATGGTCAGTGATGATGCAGTCTAAGATGGAAGCGGGCTAACTTGTTAGGAGGAGGACGAAAATCCACACCCCTTTCGGTTTCTTCACGGCATCGTACCTACCGGAACGCTAAATCGCTTGGCGGTACGTCTTTGCCGGTAGAAAATCTCAATCTGCCCAGCCGGGGATCGAACCCAGGATCTCCCTCTTGTAAATCCACCGCGCATACTACTGCGCCACGGAGGCCGTCAAAATTTATTCATTGATCATATTGAACTTCTCCAAAATAATGTAGCTTGTATTCAATACCCTCGTTTGTTCTAGGATGGAAGGGAGGGCGCGGGACGCCGCGAAGGCGCCGTGCTGCCCAATACCATGGAGGTAAGACATTTTGACTACACTATTGTTGTCCCAGATTCTAAGATTCTGATTCAGTAGAGGTCTGGCCCAGACCTCCCTCCTTATACGAGAGGGGATTTGGAGTTAGACCCTATGCGGGCTAGCGGACTTTAAGGGGTGGTAATGTTTTTAATTTTTAACGAACATTATCGATGTCAATGACATCGCTTAACGTTCAACCAGACACGGGGAGAAAAAAAAAAACTTCCCAACTCCGAGCTGAGAATTTAACTGAAAATGTCTCAGTATCTCATAATTGTTTTTTAAGCCGGATTATTTTCTCATCATTCATCATCATTAACAAACCATATTAGACTCACTGCTGAGCTCGAGTCTCCTCTCAGAATGAGAGGGTATAGGCCAATAGTCCACCACGTTGGCCCGATGCGGATTGGCAGACTTTACACGCGCAGAGAATTAAGAAAATTCTCTGGTATGCAGGTTACCTCACGATGTTTTCCTTCACCGTTTGAAACACGTGATATTTAATTTCTTAAAATGCACACAACTGAAAAGTTGGAAGTGCATGTCCCGGACCGGATTCGAACCCACACCCTCCGAAATCGGAGGCAGAGGGTATATCCACAGGGCTATCACGGCTCAAGCTCACGAAACTGTTCTGTCCAACCAGGCCCCAACAGCCAAATATGGCGAAAGAGTGCCCAGGCCGACCCACCGCACCTATCGCGGTATCTAGTAATAGACAAATCAATAGATCAATTAAATAATATCGGCCCAGCTATCTGCCGTCAAATTAGCTGTGAGCTGTGGACAATGGCGTGATATCGGATATCTTGAGATCTTGTGATATTAGGTACCTACTTAATTGGACACGAATTTCTAGCAAACATGGAAAAAGGAAATATTTATCAGTAGCACACCGCCTGCGATTGCATCCGCGTAGTTCCGATTCCCGTGGGAATATGATAAAATATAGCTTATGACACTCACAAATAACGTTGATTTCTAGTGGTAGAAGAATTTTCAAAATCGTCGACTAAAGTCCGGACGCTCAGGAATTGTGTTTCTGATAGGTCGTGATTGAATGAACCAAACATATTCAATTACAATTGCCTCGTTTTTTGTCTCATCACTACAGATCCAAACAGTTGGCATAACCTTGAAACATCGCAGTTCAACAACCTTGTACCTATGCCAGTTCGAAGTTACATCGCCGATTCGATGACGACCTGTCAGAAACGCAATCTCTGAGCGGCCAGACTAGCACACCCGCTGCGGTTTCACCCGCATAATTCCTATTCCCGTTGGAACATGAAGATAAAATACAGCCTAGCAAATAATTTTGTCTTCTATTGAAAAAATTTTTTTTCAAATGGGTTGAGTAGTTTTTGTTATATCGTAACAAACAAAAATTGTAGTACTTAATACTAGTTTAAATAAACAGAAAACATGCTTTTCTATTTCTAATATAGTATTAGTTGATTTTAAAGTAGTTTGCAGTTGGTGGTCTATACCGATTTCTATTAGAGACCGTGTAACAGGATAACGTATCGGAAGTTGTGAGGTGCCGCGCCCGCGCCACGCCCCTTAGTGACGTGATTTAGCTTTATCGACACTACCGACAACTTTGCGTCTGGTTTATCGATAATAGTTAACTTTCAAAAGGGTGAAAACTTGCTCATTACTTTACATTACTATACGAATATTGTGTGGTATTTTGTATGCTGTTGTGGTGAAATTCGTACCAACTAATAATAATCTTTATCTATACTCTGTACTAATATATAAAGCTGAAGAGTTTTTTTTGTTTGATTGAACGCGCTAATCTCAGGAAGTACTAGTCCGATTTGAAAAATTCTTTCAGTGTTAGATAGCCCATTTATCGAGGAAGGCTATATGCTATATATTATCCCCGTTATCTTACGGGAACGGAAACCACGCGGGTAAAACCGCGCGACGTCAGTTAAAAAATTATAAAACATTAGCAGACACCTAGCGGTTTTATCAGCGTAGTTCAAATTCCCATTGGAATATGGGGATAATGCGATCTATGCTACTCACTCGCGATAATGTAGCTTTTCAATAATAAAAAAATATTAAATCGGTTGAGGCGTTTCAGAGCCTATTCGTAACAAATAAACAAAAAATCAATTATCTTTACATTATTTACTACATGGATCATATTCATAGTGTCATGTTCCATTATGATGAATACACAATTATGTAAATTCAGTAATTTAGCTAATAAAATGCTGTAATTGAAAAGGCTTAAACATAATCGCTTATTAGCGTAGTCAGCTTAGGATATGTTCTATTCAAATGTAATTGGCATGTATTTTTGCACTTTGGTTGTGTATTCTAATATATATTTTTTATATATGGTTTTGTAATAATATGTTAATGATTTGTAATCATATTTAGTTTTTAGGAGAACCAATGCCGTCCATTCGGCGTGTAATGTATTCTCACTAATGCAATACAATATATAATCTGTTTGTGCTGGGGTTCCGTATGCATTTAAAATTATAGAACTTGAGAAAATTATAATTCAATTTAAAATAATACGTTTAGTTGAATTAAGATTTATTTTACTCAAGTTGATATAGTTATTCGTTCTATTTTCTATTACAAAGTCAAGAATATATTCCGTTTATTCGAGTAGAAATAGTTTTGATTGTATGATTAAAAAATGACTTAATTGATCATTATGTTTACTAATGGTAATAAGATAAATATTTAACAAAGCAAAGGTTACAGTTTCTCAAAGAGTTGTCTATAGGAAATATTGAAAATTGTAGTATAATTTATGAACACTTTAAGTGATAATGGAACCGAGACTGATAATTCACGCAGCACTGATAGGCATAGTCACGATTTTCGTGTAATACTTTATTTATAGTGTTTGTGATGTTAACCAAGGGTGTAGCCAGCTGGCCTATTCACTAATTTGGTACATTACATACCAACGATATTTTATACTAGAGATAGGGCACTAGCACATCAAAACCGAGGCGGGCAAATGTGCATAATTGTCTTAACTTCATTGAGTCGCTTATTAAACAACAAATGTTATTTAAAAACATCGTTATCAACCCATATTCGGCTCATCGCTCAGCTCGAGTCTCCTCTCAGAATGAGTGGGGTTAGGTCTATAGTCCACCACGCTGGCCTAATGCTGATTGGCAGACTTCACACACGAAAGAGAATTATGAAAATTCTCTGGTATACAGGTTTCCTCTTGATGTTTTCCTTTACCGTTTGAGACACGTGATGTTTAATTTCATTTCAATTTCAATTGCACACAAATTAAAAGTTAGATGGAGGTGCATGCCCCGGATTGGATTCATACCCACTGGGCTATCACGACTATTTAAAGACATAAGAAATTTAAACACATAATACCTAAATATTGTCTACAATGTCGAGTTGTGTGTTTAGGATGTGTAAATATATAATGTAAGTAAACACAAGATTGTACAATCTTTACGGTTTACCAGTGATCGACCGCTCTTTAAAATAAATAAAACTAGTATTTTAGTTTGCATTATTTTCAAGCCTCTGTATTGCCTATACATTTCCTTACGGAACTCTTGGTGCGTTAATTTGATTTGTACTTGACCGATTTTAGTTAATATGCACATACATTGTTAACAAAGTATATTGGCAATTATACAAATTACGTTTTTTTATTTAATCCGTATTAATTATACGTATATGGTAACGTTTCCTATTTAACATGTATCATAGCAAATTAATGGACGTCGTCATACCGTTTAGGAATCGATGAATTATTAATATCGATGTTTTTGTGCGGGGTACATCCCTAGTGTTATAACACCTTGCGTGCAATCGGTGAAGTGTGTAATGGTTTTTTTAGAGAGACGCATTCTAGGTATAGACACCTATTGTTGAATTTGCAAATATAGATAAACTAGCGGACGCCCGCGACTTCGTCTGCCTCTGACCTCCCTAATCTGACATTCGCAAAATCCATTCTTAGCGGGCGTCTACTGAATATAAACTAGGTACCTCCCTGCCAAATTTCAACTTTGTACGTCAAACGGTTTTCGAGATATCGTGATAAGTGATCTTTCGCTTTTACATGGATTTTATTTTATTATTATTTCAACTTACGAGTAGATATAGATAGATATATGACGTAAGGACTAACCTGTCATTCTGAGAGGAGACTTGTGCTTAATATTGAGCCGAATATGGGTTGTTAATGATAGCTAGACATTCGTCATCAACCCATATTCGGCTCACTGCTGAGCTCGAGTCTCCTCTCAGAATGAGAGGGGTTAGGCCAATAGTCCACCACGCTGGCCCAATGCGGATTGGCAGACTTCACACACGCAGAGAATTAAGATAATTCTCTAGTATGCAGGTTTCCTCACGATGTTTTCCTTCACCGATTGAGACACGTGATATTTAATTTCTTAAAATGCACACAACTGAAACGTTGGAGGTGCATGCCCCGGACCGGATTCGAACCCACACCCTCCGGAATCGGAGGCAGAGGTCATATCCACTGGGCTATCTCAGCTAGACATTACATACATCAAAATTATTTTTACCTGAAACCTGAAGACATTTACTTATTAGTGATTATTTATGCTTCTGCTAATGAAAAACGTTGTTGGTCATATATTCGGGCTTAAAAACTACAGCACTACGCCAATGATATTTCATACTATATATATGTTACGTACCTACAAAATTACCCCAAAAAATGATCCGAATTTAGCTACTTCATTGATCGCACACATGCACAATTTTGTGATTAATTCACGTTTTTTACAGTTCCTGAACAAAGAACTTGACATTGTATACAATATTTAGTATTTGATATTATTTGTATAACTATCTTTAATTTTTTATTAAGCGAATCAATGAAATTAAGACAATTAACCGCTTTCGTTCGCCTCAGTTTTGATGCGCTAGTGACATATCTGTATCATAAAATCATTGCACTACGCCATATTTTTCGTCACTGTGCAATACGTTTATAGAAAATGGTTTTTGAAAACCATTTTATAGCCACAACGTTACTTAAAATGGAATATAAAATACATTGTTAGCATAGAATATCGTATCTATATTGCATCTTGACCTCTGGTTAATACTAAAACTTTATTGATATACGTAACACGGGTGTCGTCAGTAATTTGACGGCCTCCGTGGCGCAGTGGTGTGTGCAATTTACAAGACGGACGTCCTGGGTTTGATCTCCGGCTGGGCCGATTGAAGTTTTCGTAATTGGTCCAGGCACGTCCAGGTCTGGCTGGTGGGAGTCTTCAGCCGTGACTAGTTACCACACTACCGGCAAAGACGTACCGCCACACGATTTAGCGTCCCGGTACAATCTATATCTATACTAATATATAAAGCTGAAGAGTTTGTTTGTTTGTTTGATTGAACGCGCTAATCTCAGGAACTACTGGTCCGATTTAAAAAATACTTTCAGTGTTAGATAGCCCATTCATCGAGGAAGGCTACAGGGTATATATTATTCCTGTACTCCTACGGGAACGGGAACAACGCGGGTGAAACCGCGCGGCGTCAGCTAGTGTCGTATATAAACCAAAAGAGGTGGGGATTCATCATACATCCTACTCCTAACAAGTTAACCCGCTTTCATCTTAGATTGAATCATCAATTACTTGTAGAGAATAAAAAAAATAATCGTCATATTTAATACATATCAAGAAGTCGAAAGGAAAGGATGCGAATACCCTTTACTGATATTTTGCAAGTGTTTGTTGTATTAAAACTGTTGCCTGACAGTAATTAGACACAGATAATATGCAATGATTTTTACGTCAAAGGGATACGAATTATTGTTCATATGTAATAAATAATTAAACTGATTAGACAATTATAGATTTCTTTGAAAATAGGAATAAGTTCTTAATTGTCCTAATTTATGGCCAATTTTCAGTTCTGTATCATCTAGGTTTCGCTTTTCCAATAACTTAGTTTTTCTAAACCTAATTCAGGACACGAACGGTGGATAACATTTTGTATAGTCAAAGAAACTAACCACTGGTCCAATGGAGCAGTCAAATTGATGAAGTAAGCGCTATGTAGACGTTAGTACATACGTAGTGAAGTGATATACGGGCGTGGCGCCGGCGCACGATCGAGGTTTGCGCAATCTACTATGCACGGAACATCTTCAATCTTATCTTGGTCGGTGTACGGTCGTAGTTGCAGCGGATTCATAGCCGGAGCGGTTTAGTGAGAAAATGTTTTGAAAGCTACTTCAAAAATGGAATTTTTTGTATTCGACCCCTATGTACTTTATAATTATGTATGTTTTTATGTCGGTGTCTTAAATAGAACTGATTCGGTTTGGATGGGATTTTCGTACCTTTTAATTTGCTTATTTTTAGTAAAGATAAGTAAAGGTAATTTAATGTGAGTGTGTCTTTTTGAGGTTGTAGGGGGTAATCGCCTGATCTACTAAACGGATTTTGAAAACTCCTTTACGAACAGAAAGCCACGTCATTTGTGAGTGTCATATACTATATACGTGGTCTTCTAGTCTACACTAATATTATAAAGAGGAAAGATTTCATTGTTTTTTTGTTTGCATTGAATATACTGGGAAATTACTGAACCGATGTGACATATTTTTTCACTGTTGGAAAACTACACTTTACCCGAGTGCTATATTGTACCCCCGTATCCCTACAGGAACAGAAACTACGCAGATGAAACCGCGTGGCGTCTGCTATAATAAATAAATTTTCAAAATCGGTTCAGTAGATTCAAAAATTACTCCCTATTATACCACCAACTTTAACCCTTGAAATTGTAAATCTATACTAATCTAATATTATATATTAGTACTATAGATTTACAGTTTCAATCACATTAAAATAATTTAATAAGAAAGGAAAAATCTATAGCCATAACAAAATAAAATCATCATTATTTAAAATACCAGTTTTATCATCAACCAATTTAAGCTTTGAGATTGTTCTAACAAAGCTAATCTTAAATGACACTTACAACGCTTTGCGACATTACGTTCTAACAGAATGCTTTGATTTCATTTGATTGACCAAGGTTTTACACCTAAGATATACTTTATAAAAGTGTTCACTATTCGAGCTTAACTCGTAAATGTTGCGTAAGTGATGCACGACTCACCTTCATTCGAAAAGCATTAGTACGGTGCTAGTGTTAGCGGATTTATTACAACAAAGATTATCACTACATAGTATACAACAAAGTATGCTTATATCTTTAAAACTATTTCGTCCGCCCTTACACCTCCTTAATCTGGCTCTGTTGCAAAATCCGTTCTTAAAGTGTTTTTCAGGTAACATTGGTACGGTGACAGTCGCCAGTATGACGTTCATAATGCGTAGTATACTATTAACGTGAATCGCGGCAAACTTTCATACCTAATTTACACTCTCGCGCGAGCTGCGAGACGAGCCGCGAGGCGAAGTACAGGGCGAGCGTGTAAACAGGGCGCTCGTAGTTCGTCTCGTCTCGAACTGTCACCCGCACCATCCTACATGAAACGAACCGTAGCGGACGTCTACTAACTAAACTACCTTTCTACCAAATTTACGTGAAGCTGTTTTCGATATTTCGTCATGAGTGGCCTGACCTTTGGTGGATTATGACGGATTGTTTTTGTTTATTAATTATAATTATATCTACAGATTAAACGCTATTGGATTACGTCCATTGGTCTTATAAAAAGCCGTTCACATGTTTTCGAGTTAATCGCGATCAGACAGACATACACGACAGGTGACTGTGTTTTATTACAAGTAGTGGCGTTGTATAAATAATAATATGATGTATAAATTAACTTCATAACAATTTATAATGTGTTCGTAATTATTTATTGATGTGAAACACCTTCGGGCGTGTTTCTTTGGCACGATCCGAACTTAGGTGTTCCTACGTAAGCTCATCTCATAAGGTGGAGCGCGAGTGTAAGCGAAGCGTTTTATACAAAACTAGCAAATCCCCGCGGCTTCACCCGTGTAGTTCCCATTTCCGTTGGAATATGGGGATAAAATATAGTCTATATTACTTGCTGATAATGTAATATTCTAATGGTGGAAGAATTTTTAAAATCATTTCATCGGTCGGTGGTATCGTAACAAACAAACAAATAAGTACCTACCTACTTAATACATGAGACATGAAAACTTTACATTACATTTTTCATAACCGCATATGGTACGAAAAATATAAATTTGAAAACTTTTATTAATACAATATTAAATAGAAAGAGGCTTTACTTTACTACAAAGTTCATTTGAGAATGTTTTAAAAAGCAAAAATATGGAATTAATCAGTTTGGATCGTGCCGCGATGCAAGAACCAGCTCATGACTAAGGGCCCCGTATGGGTTCAAAACTAGTCGGGTATACTCCGACCTAATATCACATGAGTTTTAGCCGTGTTTCATAATCAATTATATAACACTCACGATAGTTTAAATTCTAAAATTGCAATTAACTAATAATCCTCTGAATAATGTTAGTCAGTTAGTAGGAGATGTTGTCAGAGGTTGCTTCGATTTGCTGCTTTGAGATGCTGTGAGGAGTTGAGTGTACATAATATGAGGACCGCAGTCTGTTTACAGTTTTCAGGTAGATTATGCAAAGGTATTTTGTCGAGCCACTTGAATTTATTGGTTTTAGCGGAGACTGCTAAAATAAATCAATTATGCATAGTTTATAACATATCTAAGTTAGGATTAATTGATGCAAATCAACATCGGGTGTGGCACTGCGGCACGACCAGACGCGAGACGACCGGTTACGCAAAAGGATGTGCAACGCGTCTTTAGATTAGTGTTGGTGGTGCCAGTGCTAGCGATTTTTATTTATATTATGAAGAGGAAAGATTCGATTGTTTTTTTTTGTTCACTGGCTCTGAAACTACTAGACCGATTAGAAAAAAAAGTTTCACCATTAGAATGCTACATTATTGATGAATAAAGGGTATATTTTATTCTCGTGTCCCCACGGGCACGGGATGATTTTATTAAATTTACAGTAAACAGACGCATCGCGATTTTACCCGCGTAATCGTCGTTCCTGTGGGATTATGGGGATAAAATATAGCATATGTTTATCAGGGGTAATATAAGATTCTTCCGGTAATTTTATAAATCGACTCTATTATTATGTACTCATAATAATATGCTTTCAACCGAATTGTTTTTATTTTACGATTTTGGTGAGACTAACCATGTACGTAGTTATTATAGCGCACAGGTGTACGCGCAAGCACAGGAGCACTATCTTTTCCCTCACTCTCATAGACCGATGGGACCACCGATGAATGATCAGGCGCATCATCGACGGCCTTACGTGCTCTCCGCGGTAGGGGGATGTACCAAAACCGCCCATTCCAGGCTGCTGCTTAGATTTTTCTTGTGAGAAAAGTCTCAATAACGTATTTTATTTTGTTGGCCTGACCCGGTACAAATGAGGTATATATTAACATATTACCCATATGTACCGGGTCAGGCCAACAAAATAAAATACGTTATTGAGTTACGTTATTACCCATAGTATGTTAAGAGTAATAGGCATATTTTTATTCATAGTAAATGAAAGCTTTTACAAAAGCTTTATACTAAATTGGGTAATTCCCTCTTCATTGATGGACCACGCTAATGATTCGTTTAAGCAAACAGAACAACAACAATACGAATTAGATGAAAATGACCTTATTTATCAGTACCGAGTAAATAAGGTTGTAAACGTACCTGCTATAAGTGGCATTACGAGTAAGAGGCGTGGTGCACGATCGTCCTTTGCGCAACCATTGCACGACTCTTCTTGATTTGAGTTATGTGTGGTGCGACTGAGAGCGTAGCGGAGATACTTATTGTAAGCTAGCGGACGTCCGCGACTACGTTCACGTGGAATGGTGATAATGACTAGGTTTGAATATATTGATTTTTATGAGACACTAGCTGACGCCGCGCGGTTTCACCCGCGTGGTTCCCGTTCCCGTGGGAATATGGGGATAATATATAGCCTATAGCCTTCCTCGATAAATAGGCTATATAACACTGAAAGAATTTTTCAAATCGGACCAGTAGTTTCTGAGATTAGCGCGTTCAATCAAACAAACAAACAAACAAACAAACTCTTCAGCTTTATAATATTAGTATATTCTTGATTTGAGTTGTGTGGTGCGACTGAGAGCGTAGCGGAGATCCATACTTATTATAAGCTAGCGGAGGTCCGCGACTACGTTCACGTGGAATGGTGATGATGACTAGGTTTGAATATATTGATTTTTATGAGACATTCGGGCAAATAAAGACAATGTTAACTAATTTATACGTAAAAAGCAAAGATTGTCTCGATGTTTGCAAAATAAAAAAGATTACAAAAATTCAACATCTATTTAAAATATTGTAATTAGATGAAAATTCGTACAGTGTTAGCTTCCTTACATTAAATGTGACATTTTCTCATAAATGAACTATAAACATAAACGCACAAATAACAAAGATATTTGTAATTTTGTTTGAACACCCATACAAACCTAACGATCATTATGATCTACGACGTCTTTAGTTCGTGCCATTTTGTATGGGGCGGTTTTCAGGGATCCGTGGCAGTGCCGCAAATCAGACCCTTTAAATCCCTGTAGCTCAACCAAAAGTAATGATCGCAGATACACTGTTATATTTACAAAATTGATTATCATACTCCTAACTTATTAAGATTTAAAAAAGTGTCATAATCCCTATTCAGTTTTTCATAATTCTAGCGTGGACTTCAGTTTTTTTGTTTGGAATTTCAGTTGGAATTGTTTCAGTTTTTCATAATCCCTATTCAGATTTTCCTAGGATTAAAAGAAATATACCCGTGCCCCGTAAATGTAAACTTTCATTACTTGAAACAACTATTCAAAAATAATTACAAAGTATTAAATCAACGCTTGAGCAATTTTTCAACACATGGTAAGACTAAACAAGGTAGGAATTTTGTATTTTGTACAAAAACCAATATTACTTAAAAACCGTAAAATTTTGGTTAACAAATATTGCATTATTTTAGTAGGCCTTGATGTCAGTTATCACCCTGTAGAGTATGTCGTACTATTTACGGGATATCCTGTATATACTTTTACCACTAGAAAGTCACGTTATTTGTGTGTGTCAAAGGCTTTATTTTGTCCCCGTATTCCCACCGGAAAAGGAACTACGCGATTGAAACCGCGGGGCCTTTTGTTCCTGAGCCCAAACGCTAAATTAGTGTTAGCTATAGACAGGCACGACTAAATTGTACAGGAAAAATGAACCTAGGACCTTTTGGATTTCAATCAGCTATTATCTGGTAAGGCGACTTCGCTCTCGCAAACTCTGTGCGGCCTTTACTTGAACGTGTGCAAGCCTCATAAATATTGGCCAACCTCCATAAGTGGCTTATAAGGCGTGGTGCACGCTCGTCCTTGGCTTAATGTGGAAACGAGTGCACTATCATCTTCTCAAAATAGAAACGTATGGCGCGACTGACAGAGGTTTTCAAACGCTTTAAGGCGCTGTCCTAATTCAATGCGCGGGTCCCACTGTTAACTTGGTACCATGGGCAGCCCCTTAGTTTCTGTATCGTAGGTTGATAACCGATATTTATTAAAACAAAATCGGTCCATAAATGACGGAATTATCGCTGGACATACATAAAAAAAAACATACATACAGTCGAACGTAGAACCTCCTCCTTTTAGGAAGTCGGTTAAAAATACTACTAGTACCTATACATAAAATAAATCTGTAGAGAAATCAATTCTGTATTATGAAATATATTTCCAAAATAACTATCAGGGGGTGATTAGTGATAATACTGATGCCAAAAATGCAATCAGTAAAATTTTTGACTGTCTGTCTGTCTGTATGTTCGTTATAAAAACAAAAAGTACTCGACGGATTTTAACGAAACTTGGTACAATTATTCTACATACTCCTGGACAGGTTATAGTATACTTTTCATCACGCTACGATCAATAGGAGCAGAGCAGTGAAGGGAATCGTTGGGAAAACGGGAGAAGCTGCTCCATTTTTACAGCGATACTACTGTAAGGGCTGGATTTAAGTGGTCTAAGGGCGGACGAAGTTGCTAGTATCATAATAATCATCTTCGGTTGCCGTCCTGAAACTGAAGTTTAGCGGTCAGAAAACTTGAAATATATTTCAACTGGTTAAAGTGTCAGTGCCCAGTGGATATGACTTCTGAACCTACGAGGTCGTAGGTTCAAATCCAGTCCGGGGAATGCGCCTCGAACTCTTCAGTTAAGTTCAGTTTTATGAAAGTAAATATCAACATCAACAAATGTCGTGACGAAACCTGCATATTACTTAAAATTTTCTTAATTCTCTTGGTGTGTGAAGTCTACCAGTCCCCTCTGAGAGGAGACTCGTGCTCAACTGTGGGTTGTTAAGGATGATGATGAAGGTGAATATTTTGTTTATGTTATAGGCGTGCGAGCCGCCGATCCAGTTGGAACCTGTGGACTTGAGTGTGAAGCGTCGCTCGCCTGTACCACGGCGCCGCTCGCGATATGTTGGTGAGTCCCTCATTATAGAGGAGGGCCTGCAGTGCCAGACCTCCCTATAGTATTTAGAACTTAAACCCACCACTCTATTGCGATTTGTTGGGCTTTTAGGAATGTTGAGTACAATGAGGGGGCCGCGTGGCGTAGTGGACAGTGACCCTGTTTTCTGCATTCGTGAATATATGTCACACCACTGGAAAAATTGATGTTTCTGGTCCACCACTGGAAAAATTGATGTTTCTGAAATTGTCATGTTTCTGGTTGTATGTAGGTAAATGAATAAATGAATAGGTATATGATGAAATCATCTATCTTAGCATTTTACCTTACCTTACCTTATCAGCCGATAGACGTCCACTGCTGGACATAGGCCTCTTGCATGGACCTCCAAGCACAACGGTCTCAAGCCGCCAGCATCTAGCGGCTCCCTGCAACCCGCTTGATATCCAACGTCCATCGTGGCTCTTCGAACTATGTGGCC
The DNA here is from genome assembly GCF_947172395.1 of Bicyclus anynana. Taxonomy (NCBI): domain Eukaryota; kingdom Metazoa; phylum Arthropoda; class Insecta; order Lepidoptera; family Nymphalidae; genus Bicyclus; species Bicyclus anynana. The sequence goes on from NC_069090.1 coordinate 3,843,113, forward strand.
TGCCCATTGCCACTTCAGCTTCGCGACTCGCTGAGCTATGTCAGTGACTTTGGTTCGTCTGCGGATCTCCTCGTTCCTGATTCGATCACGCAGAGAAACTCCAGGCATAGCTCGCTCCATCGCCCGCTGAGTGATTTTAAGCCTTCTAATAAGGCCCATAGTTAGCGACCAAGTATACGCGACCATAATAAAAAAAAAAATAATTTACATTATTGCGGTAAGCATGGTCTAATTATTCGGTATATATTTCTTTATACTTCGAAATACGAATCAACAATTTTTATCGTAAATGATCACGTACTTTTTACAATGCAAAGGTCAGTTTCGCACAGGGTGAATCTCTACTTTTGGAAGACTTACGGTCACAGGTCGTGAGTTCAGATATTGGCATTTAAGTTGGTTAACCATTTTAAATGGATTAGGCAAGTGTGAACGGCCTCGCTTAGCCCAGTGGTTAGCCTAGGTGCCTTCGGATAACGAGATCCTGGGTTCGAATCCTTGGTGGGGCTGCGAAGTTTCTACATAGCTTTTCTTTCTTTACGTTACGTTTGTTACACCCCCGTGACTCAGGGAGCACGTTAAAGAAAGAAAGAAAGAAAATACCTATAGATTTCTAAAGTGATACGAGTACCTACAAACAAACATGTGATCATTTTATTTTTGTTTGTATTTCTATTTCTCTCGTTTATATCTTTGTACTTTTTATTTTTCAATCACGCCTATTAAATAGAAAATATAATACAAAACTATTTTAATTTTTAATTTAATAAATTTTGAAATATTAAGTTTGCACATATTAATTGTGAAAGGGCGCAGAACCCCTAAATGATGTTAACAAGGTTACAGTTAATATAGTAAACGTGGACAAGTCATGAAAAGTCGAGGTCATGACGATCCGGACGTAGGGCAGGATCTAGTTGATAAGGTTAAAGATTGTTGTCTTGTTCACTCGATTGTGCTAGAGATTGTGGCAGTAAAAATTACTAATCTTCTTTAATGATAGAAATGTCTGTCTGTTTAAACCAGAGATTCCCAAACTTTTTTTTATAGACCACTTGTTGTTGTTGCCACACCACATATCATACAATGTTGCCTTCCGAAGCGGTGGTAGATTCACAACAAATGGACAGACCTGACATTTCAAAAATGCTTGTAAAGTAGACCTTGTATAAATTTTAAATTTTTAAATCTTTCGTCGTCGTCGTTATCAACCCATATACGGCTCACTGCTGAGCTCGAGTCTCCTCTCAGAATTAGAGGGATTAGACCAATAGTCCACCACGCTGGCCCAATGCGGATTGGCAGACTTCACACACAGAGAATTAAGAAAATTCTCTGGTATGTAGGTTTCCTCACGATGTTTTCTTTCACCGTTTCAGACACGTAATATTTAATTTCTTATTTCTTATACGTATCTTCTTTAAATCCTTACAACTCGACAAAAAAAGACAAAATTTAGATCTAATAATGGATGTTTGCGTTCCGGCTGAATCCACAGCCACCATGAACTAACAGTTTTCGAAACAGAAGAGAATGTAAGAAAGAAATTATTAGTTCAATAATAATTTCAAAAATAAAGTTTGCCAATCAAAAAAGTGATTCCAGCCAATTTTACTTTTTGATATCCACTTAGGTATACAGTACAAGGAACATATCAATCACAAAAAAAATAATAATCTAAACTAATATTATAAAGAGGAAAGATTTGTATTTTTGTATGTAACGAATAAAGTCATAAACTACTGGAGTAACTTGAATGACAATTCTTTCATCAATAGAAAACTAGGATCATTGTCAGGGAGTAACTAAGGCTATATTTTATCCCTGCATTCCCACGGAAATAGAAATTTTATGTAATTATTGTATAGAATGGTGATTTTAAAAGAGCAACTGAGTTTCTTGCCGGCTGTTGAGGTTGAGGTGAGACACCAGAACCCTTTTTCAGAACTCTACAATAAGTCGAACTTGAGCCTTTAAAATAAATGAATTTTGAATTTGTTGCAAAAATCCAAATTTTTAGATAATTAATGTCTGTTGTAAATTTATAATCAGAAAGAACTGTCAGTTAGTCAGCACATCAGAATTAACAAATTGTAAAGTTTTTAGGCTCACACACTATAAAAACCAATTGTAAACATTATTTTTGCGTTCACAAGAAATGTTTTTAGGAAGTTAGGAAGTTGACGCAAAAATCTAATATATAAAATTATCGTGTCCCGGTGTTTTTTACAAAACTCCTCCGAAACCAATTTTTATGAAAATTTTGTCCACTGCCAACATCTATTTTTCACCCCTTTTTTACCCCTAAGTGATAAGGCTGATACACCGCAAAGAGCTTTACTGTGCTTTTTTGCATGAAAAAGATTTTTGTCTATCCCAAAAGAGCAACGGGCTTACAGAAGTTATCATTTCAAATAAGCATTCAACACCGAAAAGGTCGATTATCAGATTTACCGTTTCATGTTCATAGTCTGTCAGGTATGGATTATATCGGTTAGGTATAACTCACTATTCTTGGGCACCGCGAAATGTTAATACATGTAAACATTCACCGCTTTACATACAACAATGAGCGGCTGTGCGTTATCGGGCTTGCGTAACGCATCGGCATCGGTTTCGCGTTAATTAAGGCAGAGGGGCGGTGAAAGGGATCGTGTTAGCGTCGCTGCTAGATATGTTAATACCTTATATATGGAAATGGCTGGATTGTTACCCATATTGTTACAGATTTGGATGTCGTGTTTTGAATTGGAATATGGTTAAACGGTTTTGTGTAATGCCTTAAGCCTGCTATCTTGTTCTCGGTGAATTTTAGATAGTGAAATTTGTTGTTGGATGATTGGATTAATGTGCATTTGCACAAATGAATCGTTGGTCCATTGCGTATGTGACTTTGGATCTTAAGCTTTTGGGGTCGAGTTCTGGGATTAAATTATTAGATATTTTTCAAGAAATTTTCAGTACCAGTCATATTTAGGGTTGTGTTACATTCCCATATCTCGGAGAGTACGTTAAGACGTGAGTCCTGGCCATTGTTATTATTTTACCGATATTAGTATTACAAATTCAAACATTACCACCCTAACTCCTCCAGCCTGCATTGGAGTATTGGTAGTGAAGACTTAAATTCTCTTCTCCAATAAGAAAAGAGCCCTGTTCCTACAGTGGCCTATTCAAAAATAAACTGATGATGATAATGAAGCGGAGTGAGCTATGAGAGAGACATTATCTAATGTCGAGTAGAAAACTTACTCTCAAAAGGATAGCAATACCTACTTTGCGTAGGCATAATATATCAAGAAATACATAATAAACTTTACGCCTGTCAATCTGAACATTAGGTGACAAGCCTCACTCCTGTAATTTTACCGGAAATCACTCTTCATACTAAAATACATGCATATTGGCGGCAGATTTAGCATGGCGGTGGTGCATACTCCTACTTAGGTACTATAATACAGCCCTACTCGATGTGTACCTAATAATAGTTATAATTAACTTGTTCTTAAATTAATGAAAGTATAAGAACAAATTAATTATAATTATAATTAATGAGAATAAATTACTAAGCAATTATGTTACATGTTCTAAATCATTATTTTTTAATTGTTACAATTTACAACTGCTCTCGCTGGTTGTAGCGCCTAAAACATATTTATACCAGCACTCGATCTGCAAACAAACGGATTAATTTGAACTGCATTATAGTGTACAATAAATTGGTCCAATTAACACAGAATTTTGTCTCACGCTTCTCACTTCCCTTCAAGTATTACTAAATACAAAATAATTTATAGAAATTTATATAGACAAAATAATTTCTAGCCATTATTAAATTTGTCCTATTTCTCAACCCGTCCAGCAACACTCGCTTGTTCCCGTCGATACAGTACACGTAACTAAATCTCCGTTACAAAGATTTAACGCTTACCCGACATTCCATTAAGGAGTATATTGACTGCAGCATAATTTATTGTTTCAAAGTTAATTTATTCTAAACTAACGGGAACAATCTTCATAAATCTCCACTGAGAATAAAACATAAAGTCTACCGTCTGTTTTAGAAAAGTTAATCTTTGTAAGCGGAACTGCATTGAACGTATTACAACATGCAATGGTCAGACATACCTTGTTTCACGAAGGCTAAAAGTTCGTCAGTCCATGCTCCCATAGATACTTGTAAGTACGGTAATCAATAGGCTAGTAAACACTTTTATAAAAAGGTCTTAAATTGTTCAATATCGTTCTGTTACAGTCCAAACTCTATAATGAACTATTAATATTATTCTGTAACTATGTTTTTCTACTCCCATTATGCAATCTACTCAATTTAATTATTAAAAAAAAATAAAAACCCGACTGCTCGCACCTAGTCATCCGCGCATTTTGTAGGTATATCGATTAATAAATAAAGTTTTTCTAATTGTAGGTTTTTTTTTAATATGACCAATATATACCATTTTAAAATTCTCTTGATGAGCCCTTGAATTTGATACCCATATCGCAATATTCTAAAAAAAACCTGACAAACTATCAGCCTTCATGAAACGAGGCGTGTCTGACTGTCGCAGGCTCTCAATCCATATTAAAATTACACGGATATAGAGAACACAGTTAATGTTAGTTATAACGATTGATTAATGATTATAAAATTGTAATATAGTTTGCTGCCTCTTTGATCCAGTGGTTAAGTTACGAAATCGGATCACGAGATCCTGGGTTTAAATTTTTTTTTGCCATTTGCCAAATCCTATAAACATGACCAATATTCTCGTTCCCCTCCAATTAGTCGGAGAAGACTGTGTCAGGAGTGGGTACGACTATAGTCCAGCGGGCTGGGATGGAACCAACCATCTCAGTGATGATTCCGGCCTCTTTAGCACTAAGCTTGACGCTTTCAATTTACATAGACAAATTTAAATTTACTTACACAAAGGTCATGAGAAATAAAAGAAGATATTTTTTTAACTATTTTTGATTACACAAATCTATGAATTTACTTTAATTTTTTCGAAATAATTTTCATTATCTCCCAAGAAATGCAACATTATTAAAGGTAGTAACGGCGGATAGATGACGTTTTCAATGCTGTAATCGATTTGACGTTTGCTGTCAATTGTCATGTCATAGTTGCTATATGGGCGCCATCTTGATGTAACTCAAAAACTTGGGTTTTTATTTTATTTATTTCTTTTTATTTAGTTAGATTTATTCACTTGAATAAATTTTAATAAAATCCTTGTATTTTTTAAATTTTAATGATACGGGGTACAACAGTGGACCTGCAATAGACCATCTCCTTTTAGCCTAAATAATATTAGTGAAGAAGGCTCAAAGTTAAAGTTAGTGTCTGCCTTTACAATTTATCTGCGTACAAATCGGCCCGAGATAGATGTAGAGATTTTGAGATTGCCCGACTTTTCTGGTACAGTGCCTTGTATAGGAAATGTTCGCTGATATTAGAGCCTTGCTAGGGTAGTAAATTTTACAAAATAGGCAAGTAGGTAGGCCTAGACAATTAAATTATTAGACCAGTTGAATGGATAAAATGGAATGTGATTTTTTTCGTTTGATACGCTTTTCGAGCATTGAAATTCTTTCACCGATCGAAAATTACATTATCAGCGAGTACCAAAGGGTATATTTTATTCTCATTTTTCCATTAGATCTGGAACTACAACAACTAAATTTTATTCACTACCTATGTAGCTATGTACATAGTGTAGATTTTCATTGGTGGAAGAACTTAAAATCGGTTCAGTGGTTTACGCTTGAAAGCATTACAAACGAACTCACATTTGCATTTATAATATTTAAAAAAAAAATCATAGAAGGGCGAGAATCTCAGTACCTCATAGTCCGACCCAGGACTCGAAACCCGAACCTCGCGATCGAAAGCCACATTCACCACTAGACGAATAAAGCAGTCATAAACATGTATACTATTTGTTCGGATTATATAGTTTGCGTTTGACCTACCTTTCTAATTACCATCCATGATAATTAAAAAGAAAAATGGCTGCAATAAACCGATCCTAGTTTTACATGACAGTTCACATTGATCGATTAATTAGGGAAGCGATTCACTTAATTGGAAACATGGCATATAACAAGTCCGCAGTACATAACGCTGCCGATTAGTGATACGTCCGGGTACATTTGCTTTGTTAGTCTATACCTACTATACTATACAGTGGCTACGTTTCTGGTTTTGTACAGAGTGATCTTTTTTATTCTTTACAAGTTAGCCCTTGACTACAATCTTATTTGACGGTAAGTGATGATGCAATCTAAGATTTATTTATTTATTTATTTATTTTTAAGAAAAATCAACAGCGTTACCAAGAATACAATTATACAATATTTCCTGTATGATACAGCCAATTACAGATTTTCCATAGTTATAACAATTTATAAAAAACACAATCTGAGAATACATTCAAGAAAAGGAAATAATAAAGAAAAAGGGAGAAAATAAAATCACATTAAAACGTATGTACGAGTGAACGTTGGTATAAGAAATTGTGTGTGTGTGTGTGGTTGACTGTGGTGTGAGTGTGGTGTGTGTGCGTGTGCGTGTGTGTGTGTGTGTGTGTGTGTGTGTGTGTGTGTGTGTGTGTGTGTGTGTGTGTGTGTGTGAAGACAGTGTGTGCTAAGTAATTAACTATTTAGTTTCCGCTAGATGTCGCTTAAAAGTCTTTTTTGAATACCGGAATATGTCAATTTGTGCGTATAGCTTATTGTAGCTATCTGTAACTCTGGTCATTACCGAGTTCTTAGTAAAGACTTTCCTTTTATGTGGCACTTGGAATAACGTCTTTCGGCGGAGTCGAGTAGGAGCTGCTATTAATTTAAGTTTTGATAATAAGTGAGGACTATCAATATGCCCATTTACTATATCATATAACAGTGACATATCAGCAATTTGCCTTCTCTGTCCTAAGGTTTGTAATTTATAATGGCCACAGTTGTCATCGTAATTTAGAGGAACAGTATGTGTACGAAAATTTAAGTGTTTAATAAATTTACGTTGAATTCTCTCTATATCTTCCCTTGGCTTTATATAATATGGTGACCATACACTACTACAGTATTCTAAATTGCTGCGGACATATGCAAAATAAATAGTTTTAAGTGTATTGATATTATGAAAAGGCTTGCAGGTTCTTAATACAAATCCCAGCATAGAGAAAGCTTTAGTGGTGATTACATCAATATGCTCATTGAAAGACATTTTGTCATCTAGTATAACTCCTAAGTCACGCGTTTTATCTACCTTAGAGATTGTCTTTCCATCGATACTGTAATTAAAATTCACTCTATTTTTATTTCTAGTGAAAGTTATATGCTGACATTTACCGATATTGATTTGTATTCTGTTATCTTTATAGTACTGGGAAAGTAGGTTTAGGTCTTGTTGCAACTTTAAACAATCGTTAACATTTTTAATCTCTAAATAAATTTTTGTGTCATCGGCGTACATTAAAAAATTTGAATTAAGAAAGCAACTATAAATGTCATATAAATATAAATTATAAAATAGTGGTCCCAAATGAGAACCCTGTGGAACACCAGACGGGATCTCACAGAAATCTGAACGACTGCCACCAACTACAACGGCCTGTGAGCGGTTAGACAAGTAAGATTTAATCCACCTCAGAAGGTCTCCGTGAATTCCCAAATATTCAAGTTTCTTGAGCAGGATTGTATGATCGACACGATCAAAAGCTTTCTCAAAATCTGTGTAGATCACGTCTACCTGCACGCCCTTATCCATAGAAACTAAAATGTCTTCTGTAAGATGGAAATGGGGTAACTTGCTAGGAGGAGGATGAAAATCCACACCCCTTTCGGTTTCTACACGGCATCGTACCGGAACGCTAAACCGCTTGGCGGTACGTCTTTGCCGGTAGGGTGGTAACTAGCCACGGCTGAAGCCTCCCACTAACTAGACCTGCACCATTTAAGAAAACCTCAATCGGCCCAGCCGGGGATCGAACCCAGGACCTCCGTCTTGTAAATCCACCGGGCATGCCACTGCGCCACAGAGGCCGTCTTTTGATCTACTGAACCGATTTTGAAAATTCTTTTACCAAGAGAAAGCCACGTTATTTGTGAGTTTTATAGGCTATTTTATCCGCGTATTTCCATGGGATAGAGCCGTGATAGCCCAGTGGGTATGACCTCTGCGAAGGCTCTTCGGAGGACGAAGGTTAGAATCCGTTGCGGGGCATGCACCTCTAACTTTTCATTCATTTGTAAGAAATTAAATATCACGTGTCTCAAATGGTGAAGGAAGAACATCAATTTTAATGAAAAACAATTTGCCAATTACCACTAAAACTTGAATAATGACAGACTTTTCTAAAAAATATGTATCGCTCTCTTAACGTCTTGGTATATAATAACGTACATTGTACATGCGGTTTTTTTTTTTTTTTAGAAAAATACATAACTTGAAAAATGGCTGATTGATATTTTTAACTAATAACACAATTTGTGTTTATATTGTGTTACTATGGTTTCACATTCGTTAGGATTGTTTTAATATGTAAACGTAAATGTAAGAATAATTAATTAAATAAAGTTAGAAATTGTATGTTTTTACAAAATTTCCGACCAATGAAAATCTGCCTTAATCCCAACCTGACTAATCACATGCCAGTCTTAACGAACGTTAAATTGAAGCGCGTCATGTTGCAGCCAATGCGACATTGATGGTGATTCGTGATACGTCCGGAATTCGGCCCGGCTCACGTCAACTATCTGACGCACGATGCTCGTTTAATGCGTCAGGTTGTGACAGTCCATTTGGATTCTACAATTCTCGGTGCTCAATTCAGTTATAAAACTATAAATATCACGAAATCCACGAAAACCTACGAGTTAAAGCGTCAACATACGTCATGCAATGTAGAGCTTTTTAAGTCTTTTAATTTTCATTAGCATCTTATATCATATAGTATATGATATAAGATGCTAATGATAACAATTAAATGTGTATATGACATATACACATTTAATTGTTTACACCATCCTACTTCATTTTACAAACGCAAAGTTTGTATAGATATTTGTTACACTTTTACACAAAAACTACTGAGCGGATTTGGCTGAAACTCGGTATGGAGATAGAATATATTCTGGATTAACTAATAGACTACTTTTGAATCCCACGCATACGAAGTCGGAGACATCCTCTAATAACGCATACCTATACCTAAATAACATAAAAAAAAATTTTGAAAATTCCACAAATTAATTACACTCTCGATCAAGTCGTCAATATTCTCTTTCAGTGCGCTTTTATTTGAGACCCCACTGTAGTATATTTGCAGACATTCGGTTATTCTCCCTCACTTTCACCCACTACAACTTTTAAACGGCTCAACCGAATTTCATCAAACATATCTAAGAAGACTCGCACATAAATCACCTTTAATATAAAAAAAACTAAATTGAAATCGCTTCATTCGTTCGTAAGTTATGGTGCCACAGACAAACTGACAGACAGACAAACACGTCAAACTTATAACACCTCTTTTTGCATCGGGGTTAAAAAGTATACTCCTTATGTTTACACCGTATATTTTTTTATATAAACACTGACCTCTATAACACGAATATTCCATTTATTAAATGTAAACGACAATTAAAGTACCTCGCTTCATTTTTAATACAGGTAGTCTTTAAAATTAAGCATCATTAGGTGTTTACGATGTGCATTTAATTTTAGGGTTACTTGAAACTTTACGAGATTATTGTTGCATTTTATATTTACTATAGGAGGTTTCTTGTCAAAAGTATATTGAAAATAACATGATAATAATTCGGTTTCAAGAGCCTTTTGATTTTCCAGAAAAAAAACCTCAGCTAATATACATGATATAAATATAATTTATTTATAGCCAATAGCACTCCTCGATAACACAGCATAATATCTTTCGCAGATTCCCTTTCATACAAACTTACAAACAAACATTTTTAACCTTTGTAAGATTAATAGATAATATATACTTCTATTTGAGATATTAAACTATTCTGTTTAATAATTTTTACTAACCTGTGCCTCCGATTCCGGAGGGTTCGAATCCGGTCCAGGGTCCATGCACCTCCAACTTTTCAGTTGTGTGCATTTTAAGAAATTAAATATCATGTCTCTTAAACCGTGAAGGAAAAACATCGTGAGGAAACCTGCATAGGTACCCCAGAAATTTCTTAATTCTCTGCGTTCGTAAACTCTGCCAATCCACATTGTACAAGCGTGATGGACTATTGGCTACTGGCTTCGACCCTCGAGTCTCATTCTGAGAGGAGACTCGAGCTCAGCAGTGATCCGAATATAGGTAGAATAATATCAAAAGTATAGACGTTAGATACTGCAAAATCACCGAGTATATTTTACAAGATATTCCTTATTTATTTCTCTTTATTATTAGCAAAGAGATATAGATATAGATAGACAGAGTTCATACGGAACCCTGCGTTCGTTTGCAACTCTATATTTATGTTATTCGATACCATTTAATAATATGTTTCGAATGTTTAAAGCTGAACCGAGCCGGAAAATGTAAATTGCTTCATAACAATCAGGGTCGGGCTGGCGTTTTATTAAAAACACATTACCCTTGACTCTGGCCAGTCGTTTTCAGTAAGGGGAAGTACACACAAAACGGCTAACACTGGTTACATAAACGCTAAGTATATGTAACCAGTGTACCCGCGTAGTTCCCGTTCCCGTGAGAAATCGGCGATAAAATATAGTCTATGACACTCACAAATAATGCGGCTTTCCAGTGGTAAAAGAATTTTATATATATAAATACCTTATACAACACCACACGCTTAAGCTCTTTATAATATTAGCCCTTGACCACAATCTCACCTGTTGGTAAGTGATAATGCAATCTAAATTGAAGCGGGCTTACTTGTTAGGAGTAGGATGAAAATCCACACTCCTTTCGGTTTCTACACGACATCGTACCGGAACACTAAATCGCTTGGCGGTACGTCTTTGCCGGTAGTATGGTAACTAGCCACGACTGAAGCCTCCCTCCAGCCAATAAAAGTCAATAACATTGCGTAACGTACCTACCCCGACTTTATTACAATATTATTTCATTATGGGTACAACTTATGGAATCTTACCCTATTTTATTGAATACTAGCGGACGCCCTCGACTTCGTCCGCGTGGAAATCAATGTAAACTTTCAACCCCTAATTTACCACTTTAGAGGTCGAATTTTAAAAATTCTTGAATCACATTAAATTTCGTATTTTTTTACGATTTATGAACAAATTTTTAAAACTGTAACTCTAAAAATGAAGGACTTTCCATACAAACTTTCAATCCCTATTTCACCTTCTTCTATTTTTTTTGGGTCAAAATGTTTTGCTCCAAGCTCCCATTTACCATTATACCAAAATTAATCTTGATCGGTTCAGCCGTTTACAGTCAGACCGGGAGACAGACAGACAGACTTACTTTCGCATATATGTTCTTTGTTTATGGTGAGCATATAGCAATATGCTGAGCTGGGACCTTTTTCTAGGTTATGCCACATATCGCAGGGTATTATCCTACTAATATTATAAATGCGAAAGCTTGTGTGTAAGTATGTAAGTATGTTTGTTCCTCTTTTACGCTGCGGCTACTGAAGCGATTAGGCTGAAATTGGGAATGGAAATAGATTTTACTCTGGATTAACACATAGGCTACTTTTCATCCCGGAAAAATCCACGGTTCCCGCGGGATTTGTATAAACTGAATTCCACGCGGACGAAGTCGCGGGCGTCCTCTTGTTTCTTAAACAATTGTGATGTGTAGCATAATGTAGTAATAAATATATTTTCTTCCTTTCTTTTTATTTATAATATTAGTATAGACTAGCGGACGCCCGCGACTTCGTCTGCGTGAAACCCTACTACTCCGCCTACCCCTACCCTACCCTACCACTACCCTACCCCTACCTTACCCCTACCCTACCCCTACCCTACCCCTATGGTAGGGACCATGCGACGGCGACGGAAGCTTAAAAAATGGAGTAACTTCTCCCGTTTTCTCAACATTTCTCTTCACTGCTCTGCTCCTATTGACGGTAGCGTAATGAAAAGTATACTATAACCTGCCCAGGAGTATGAAGAATAATTGTACCAAGTTTCGTTAAAATCCGTCCAGTAGTTTTTGTTTCTATAAAGAACATACAGACAGACAGACAGACAGACAGACAAAAATTTTACTGATTGCATTTTTGGCATCAGTATCCACCACTAATCACCCCCTGATAGTTATTTTGGAAATATATTTCATGTACAGAATTGACCTCTCTACAGATTTATTATAAGTATAGATTACGTGTGCGGGGAACCTAAGACAAAGTCAGTAGGCCATGTACCATCTGCCACGCCCGTTATCTGACCGCACGCTTTATACAATATCCATAGAGTCGTAGAGTGCCGGCGGTTGCAGCCGATGTAAACCGAGTCAGTGGCACGGAGTCACTTTTGACCATTAACCTCTCTTTACTGCCGTTAAAAGTTCAACTATTATGTCGTCGTAAAGTTTAAATTCCTCGCTGACGCCTAATCACTGGAAATATACCTGAATTTTTTTTAAATAGTCAACGCCACGCGGTTTATCTCGCGTAGTACTCGTTTCCGTGGAAATACGGGGTTAAAATATAGCCTATGTTCATCAGGGATATAGGATTCTAATGATGAAAGAATTATTCATATCAGTGCAGTAGTTTTGACGGCCTCCGTGGCGCAGTGGTATGCGCGGTGGATTTACAAGACGGAGATCCTGGGTTTTGATCCCCGGCTGGGCCGATTGAGGTTTTCTTAATTGGTCCAGGTCTGGCTGGTGGGAGGCTTCGGCCGTAGCTAGTTACCGACAAAGACGAACCGCAAAGCGATTTAGCATTCCAGTACGATGTCGTGTAGAAACCGAAATGAGTGTGGATTTTCTTCGCTTCTATCTAAGATTGCATCATCACTTACCATCAGGTGAGATTGTAGTTAAGGGCTAACTTGTAGAGCATAAAAAAATGCAAACAAACAAACAATCAAAAAAATATTTCCTCTTTAATGCCGCGATAACAAGGGATTTTTCCGAGACAAAAATTAACCCAACCCATATTCGGCTAACCGTTATAGCCCAGTGGATAATTATGACCTCTGCCTCCGATTCCAGAGGGTGTGGGTGGTTGTGGCTCTCAGTTACTCTATAATATCCTCTATCTTCCCGTGAAAGACTCGTTAAAATGGGTTTAGCCATTCCAAAGATTAACCCGGACAAACAGACATACAGAAAAAAATATAAAAAAGTTTGTGCGTGTTTTAGAATCGTGTAAATAAGTATTTAAGAAAACACTTTTCAATTCAAACAAAGTTTTCTTATTCATCAATCGCCCTGTATCCTCCTTTAATATAAAAACATGAAATGCCTCTGCCGGAAATCAAACCTGTAGTCTCCGGTCCCCACTATAATTATTGCGAATGCGGTTGGGCTAGTTTGGCTCTTAGCCTGAGGAAGACCCCGCCTATTTCCTTACAAAAAAACTAACCAAGAGAATGTATGTACTTGAAGACATAACAAGTTAAGATTTAATTACATAATTATAATAATCAATTTAAGTGACGTGATAGCCCAGTTGATATGGCCTCTGCCTTCGATTCGGAGGGCGTAGGTTCAAACCCGGTCCGGGGCATGCAATATCTTTTCAGTTATGTGCATTTTAAGAAATTAAATATCATATATCTCAAAGGGTGAAGGAAAAACATTGTGAAGAAACCTGCATATCTGAGAATTTTCTTAATTCTCTACCTGTATGAAGTCTGCCAGCATGGTGGACTAAGGCTAAACCCCTCTCATTCCTAGAGGATACTCGTGCTCAACTGTGAACCGAATATGGGTTGTATGATTGAAAATCGATTTCACTTACATAGTTATAGACCGTGGTAATACACGAATAGAATATAGCATATATTACTCGCTAATAATGTATGTCAAAGAACATACGTCAAAGTTAGTGAATTAGCCTGCTGAACTCTTCCATCGCACTGTAAGCACTTATTATACCAAATAGTGGTCGAGCTAACCTGTCAAATGTATCTGCCAAGTGCCACCTTTGAGAGGAGACTCGTGCTCAACAGTGAGCCGAATATGGGTTGTATGATTGATAATCGATTTCACATACATAATTATAGAATGTGGTAATACACGAATAAAATATAGCATATATTACTTGCTAATAATGTATGTCAAAGTTAGTGAATTCGTCTGCAGAACTCTTCCATTGCACTATAAGCAATTATCATACCGCATAGTGGTCGAGCTAACCTGTCAAATGTATCTGCCAAGTCCCACCTTTCTCTTTATAATAGCACTAATTTTATGGAAATAGGTAAACAGTGTCGTTTGATATAAGTGTCCCTTTGATATTATTCAAAGGCGAACAATCACTGTGCGCAGACACTAATTATTTGTAAGTTAGGTGTTATTTAAACGTTTACTTGGAATCGTATAAAGTTGAAATCGGGGGTACGGTGACGAGCGGAGCGGGTAGCGATTTCTTCATATTCATCCTTTTAATGTCTCACTATATAGTCAGACAAGTTCATTGATGATACTGCCATGATATGCTGGCGACGGGGGAAAGACTGCGCGGGTGTAAAATCGTGCGTACGGGGAAGTGAGGTGCCTCAGTCGTGGGTTTTTCATTCATCGCTACACAACCCCGACACGCGCGGACCATCGGGAGTGTTACGAACGAAGTTGTCAAGCTTTAGAACACGGTCTCTCTTCCTATAGATGAAGGTAATGGAGCTTGGAGTGACCATGCTACAATGCGAGTTTATTGAGAGCCACAGTATTGACTCTGTAACAGTCTGACTGGGATCGACGATTTTTTGTATTCGTTTACGACACAGAATGAAGAATGATCCAGAATGAGTCTTTAGAAGCGTGGTGAAGCCGATGAAACCCATAAACATACGTCACGCATCTCCTTGACATCCGCATATACAAACTTTTTTCGTAATTTGTATTTCAAAAGTTAACACTAACAACAATTACGTAAATTAATTTAATAATCAATATTAACCAATAAGAAATACTCCATTTTATTTCTTTAGTTTTTGTGAATAGTTTTTAAAATATTTAAAAATATAAGACGACATTTGCTTGGAATAATATTGAAAATTACTGATGCGACGGTTCCTGTCGTACTGACTCGAGAATGTATTACTTTTTGAATTTTGTATTTGGAGCGGCTACGACATCGCCGTGTTCCGTACGCGCCATCTGTATATAATTGATTAATCTGTGGCTCTGATACTCTGAGCATAGCCAGAGAGCTATGCTCATGTATGATGTAGATAGCACCTGTGAGTTATTTTGAGATTTTGATAATAATTAATCATTGACCATTGACAATCTCTATCTATCTTTGTCTAACACGATATTACAGATCGAAACAGATAGATAGGAATTCGAATCATGTTTCTAAATCGTAACATTGCGAATGATTTCGCACAAGTGCGTATTGTCAATTCTAGAATCAATATCCGGAAATTCCACTAAAAGCTTACCCTTACCGTTCTATGTTCGGATTAAGTTATAAATAAGCTCCGAGTCGACACTAACAAGGCTGTTAATCATACTATACATAATAATAGGCATTGTCACATGGGTTTGCTCTTAAAAGGCCCATTACGCAACGTCGCCTTCAATCGGTATCGACTTCTGGTTGGGAATTGGGTATTTCCTTAAATGATAAGGAATTTATTACTATTTACCACAAAACTAAATCTTTAATAAAAAAATTTAGGACTGCCTGAAATATCCTGTATATTTCAGGAAACATTACCTACTTGTCCCGTAAATATTACCTACTTACTTACTATTTACGGGACACCCTGTATGTCGTCTCCTTGTTGTTTCCGCCCGCGTCACCACATGGCTCCAGACCAGACCAGCGCTGCGCTGGTGTATCCACCACTAGCATAGCACATGTTGGTACCACAGACATCAACTTTTGTTTTTATATTTTAATTAGCGGATGCCCGCGACTTTCCGCGTGGAATTCAGTTTTTCACAAATTTCGCGGGAACCATGGACTTTTCCGGGATGAAATGTAGCCTATGTGTTTCAAAAATTTCAGTCAAATCTGTTCAGTAGTTGCGGCGTTAAAGAGTAACAAACATCCAAACGTACATCCATACAATTTTTCGCATTTATAATAATAGTATAAATGCGAAAAATTGTATGGATGTATGTCTGGATATTCTTTCATTTTTGTTACTTTATTTTAATTACTGTGTTTGATGTCTTCTGTGTATTACGTGTGTGGGTGTGTGTGTGTGTCAAATAAACAAATTATCTTTCTTTCTTTCAAATAGTTTTCCTCTAACATTATACATCTTCATCTACTACGGTCAACTACTTACGATTTTCCAAACAAAACCGAAAATAATACCTATACGTAGTGGGACTTAGGTGTTGTATTCTTTTTTTTTAACCAAACTTGAACCTAGGAACTCAAAATCCCATGAGTCAGTATTTACTGTTCAGTAGAAATGATATCGCAATATGGATATGCTGAAGCAATAGCTCGCGGCCTGCTGCAGCTTTGTAAACCATTAAATAGATTGAGCCAGATAAGTATTAGAACATTATAACATAATGGGAAACACTATAGGAATTATAGCGGTCATAATAGGTAACAAATGGACTATCCAACACCTGAGATACATATCTAGAAACCTAAATACTCATATTACTACGAGTATTAATCCTACGACTACCAACGAGTAAAACCACGTAAAACTATAAGTGCGAATGTTTTTATGTTCATCGGTTTTTGTGTACATCTTCTCCACTCGTCTCTATCATTCGGATATTACTCGTCAATTCAAACAGATACTGAAAAAAAAAGAATGGGTTCCTGCGTGATAGTTAGGAGAAGCAAATACGCATGGAGATGTGTTTATACGGAAGAAATCACGGACATTACTTAGGTGACTTTACTATACGTATTAGCGGCGCCAGCTACTTCATCCGTGTGCAATTCAGATTTTCACAAATCTCGCGGGAACCGTGGATTTTTTGGAATAAAAAGGAGCCTTTAAGTTAAGTCTATAACTTCCTCTTCCAGTGGAAGTCCTGTTAAAATCGAGCCTGTCATTCCAAAGATTAGACAGACAGACTGACAAAATTTAAAAAAATTCGATTGCTTTTTATTAGTATCGTGTTCTTCAATTTTATATATTGAGTAGGTATTGATGATTAGTCGATCTCTGTAAACTTGCATTTTTTTTTTTGCAAGTTTCCGGAAACTTATTGTAAGATCTACAACTGAGATCTAGGTTTAACCAAGTCATATTTAAGTAGAACAACTTTTGTTCAGGTCGTAAAGCCTCAGATTAATACGAAGCGATGACTAAAAGCAGTAATATCATTAGTTTAGTTCGGTTGCAAGTGAACAACACAACTAAACCGATTCTCACACTCGGTCGACAATTACGGTTAAATTTATGCAAGTGAATATCTCTTGTTCGGTGAACAGAAACCGTGCTTGGTGTTACGAAATTCTACTGAATTTCGCTGTTGGCATGGTGCTTCCATTATTACTACTTACGTATTACCTATCTTCCCGCCCTGACTTCGGTCAGGCTAAACAAATGGGGATGATGACTAGGTTTGAATATATTGATTTTTATGAGACATTCGGGTAAATAAGGTCAATATTAACTAATTAATATGTAAAAAACAAAGATTGTCTGGATGTTTGCAATATGAATAAGATTATAAAATTCCAAATCTACTAAAAATCTTTTAAATTTTTAGCTTTCTTACATTAAATGTGACATTTTTCAATATTTGAACCATAACATAAACGCCCAAATACCAAAGATATTTGTAATTTTGTTTGAACGCCCATACAAATCTAACGATCATTATGATTAACGACGTCATTAATTCGTGCCATTTTGTATGGCAGTGCCGCATATATGACCCATTAAATCCCTGTAGCTCCGAAAGTAATGATCGCAGATATCCTGTTACTTTTACAAAATAACTTTACTATTAGAATATTCCTTATTTATATATTCAATTGATAAAAACTGTCATCATCTCTATTATGGGTTGAATTATATTTTTAAACTAGCGGACGCCCTTCAACTTCGTGAAATTTAGTTTTTATAAATCGCGCAAGAACCATGGGTTTTTCCGGTATCCCATATTTTGCTCAATAACTTTCTCTATCTACCAGTGAAAGTCCCGTTTGAATCGGTTTAGCCCTTCCAAAGATTGTGACGAACAAACAGACTTTCAAAAAGCTTGATTGTGTTTTAGTATCGTGTAAATATCTATAAGCACGTGACACAGACAGACACTTCAATTTTATTTATTGTATTGCGTTGATGTATTGATGATGATGAAAGAAAATGTTTACTAAATAAAACATAAATCATAACTCCCAAACGGATGAACTGAGAGGCGGCTACTTTTTTCTCTAGACAAATTATTTTATTTTATTTAGCTAAATATCAAATCTATCACCGTGGACCAGCTACATATGGTTTTGCGAGTAACAGGCCGCTCCCTTATGTCATTACATATGGTCCGAGAAGTGGTGGATATTCTTCAGTAAGTACCTTGTGCGGTGCCAAGTCAGTGTCGAGTTTTAATTGAAGCATTTTAAATTAAATAACTGATCAGAAGGTAGCTCATACGATGTTGTTTATTCTTTCTTAGTTATTTTTCTCTTTTTAGTTTAGTCGGTACGTTTTATGTTTTTGAAGTCGGTTGAATATTTTTATTAAAATTTTTTGTGTTGGAAGTCAGTTGAATTTTTTTTTATTAATATTTACGAGTACCTACGTCTATGTACAAACACAGAATATGATTGGAATCCCTCTCTTTTACCCTTAATGCTAACCTGTAATAACCTATTGTACTCAATTGTATAATTAATCCATTAATATTAACAATAAAAAGAATAACTAGAAGTGTAAATTGCGTAAATTACTATAAAACACCAGGACCTAATAAGGCAACAGGAGTTGTAATAAAAAGCGTAGACAAATTAAATTAACAAATGAGTTTGTAGCGTGATAGGCTACACAATGTTGCGGTGGTTGCGAGCCGGCAATTACTTAGTATTATGATAATGTATTCATGAGGCATTATTGGCAACCTTGTCACGTTCGGTATTGTAAAAAAAAATATAGGTAATCGGATTAAGAGATACCGAGTGAACGAAAAGAGAAGACGCAATGAAAAACTTTTTTAAAGAAAAATACAATGTAGTGCGGAATAAAATATTGCCAATGACAGTCACAAATTACGTGGGTTTCTATTGATAAAATAATTTTCAAAATCGCTTCAGGAGATACAGGGATTACTTTCTTCAACACCACAAAATTTACCTCTTTATAATAGTATTATGGACAGTAGCGTGCATAGGGTTCTTAACTAGGTTAGGCACACTACGTAAAAATGGTACAAAATAGAAAATTCCTCGTCCAATACAGGTTCGAAATAAATTCTCAAGGTATGCAATGCGTTTATGCATCTATGAATTGCACACCACTGAGTATGGATGGACGTTTACTGCTGGACATAAGCTTTTTGTATGGACTTTCAAACACCTCAGTCCTGGGGTCAGACCAGCATTCAGCGGCCTTTAACTTGATGTCGTCAATCTACCTATTAAACCTATTTTGACGGCCTTCGTGGCGCAGTGGTATGCGCGGTGGATTTAAAAGACGGAGGTTCTGGGTTCGATCCCCGGCTGGACAGATTGAGATTTTCTTAATTAGTCCAGGTCTGGCTGGTGGGAGGCTTCGGTCGTGGCTAGTTACCACCCTACCGGCAAAGACGTACCGCCAAGCGATTTAGCGTTCCGGTACGATGCCGTGTAGAAACCGAGAGGGGTGTGGATTTTCATCCTCCTCCTAACAAGTTAGCCCGCTTCCATCTTAGACTGCATCATCACTTACCATCAGGTGAGATTGTAGTCAAGGGCTAACTTGTAAAGAATAAAAAAAAAAAAAACCTAGAGGGCACAATATAGTCAATAACTAAACACCTATCTATACTGTAGTGCATTTTATTCCAAAGCCTCATTATCTATTTCGACGGCCTCCGTAGCGCAGTGGTATGCGCGGTAGATTTACAAGACGGAGCTCCTGGTCTGGTTTCTTAATTGGTCCAGGTCTGACTGGTAGGAGGCTTCGGCTGTGGCAAGTTACCATCCTACCGGCAAAGAAATACGGTTGGTGGATATCAAACCCATCCATAGCAAGTAGCATAGCACATCTCTCGTGGGTTAGCACCCTTAAGATGGCGTTTAATATAAACTTTGAACGAAACATGCCCGTAGTTTCATGAGGTAGTGTATTATAAGAACGTATGTATTTGGCTGGTGGGAGGCTTCGGCCGTGGCTAGTTACCACCCTACCGGTAAAGACGTACCGCCAAGCGATTTAGTGTTCCGGTACGATGCCGTGTAGAAACCGAAAGGGGTGTGGATTTTCATCCTCCTCCTTACAAGTTAGCCCGCTTCCATCTAAGACTATATCATCACTTACCATCAGGTGAGATTGTAGTCAAGGGCTAACTGGTAAACAATAAAAAAAAAATGTTACCTTAAGCCGGATTCATATTTGTCTGACGTGTCGTGTTGTGACGCATCAGAACAGAATCGGCTTCATACATTTTGTATGCGACGCATCAGAAGCTATCACGACATGTCACAACACATAAGTGTAAACGTTCACACAGGAAGTAAAACTATAAGAAATTGTAATTGTTATCAATTGTAAACTATAGTACTGTATGACTTTTTCATTTCAAAAGAGCAACTGTTGAGTTTCTTGCCGGTATCTTCTCAGCAGAACCTGCCTTCCGAACCGGTGGTAGAATCTTTACAAATAGTCAACTGACGTGTCAAAAGTGCTTGTAAATTGAGCCTACTTGAAATAAATGAATTTTGATTTTGATTTTGATTTTGCCATATAAAATACCTATTCTGTTCTGATGCGTCATGTCACGTCACGTCAGATAAATGTATATCCGCCTTTACAATGAACTAACGTTTTCATTCGAGTACATCTCCTTCTGTAACTTAGCGTTTAGAGATTTCGTGATGAATCAGTCAGTCAGAAGCATTTATCTTATACTCGTAAATATATTCATGAGTCTCGTGCGTACAGTTGGCAAGTAAATTGTTGGTTCTCGTCTCTAATTAATTATATAATTTAAATGAGCCCACGTCACAGACCCCTTTATTAATTAAATAATGACGGGAAATCGTCATTGCGTGATTTATTTGCGTGACTTTAAAAATGTATTATTTATTTATTTCTTACACTTCGATGGAATTTCAAATGAAACAAATTCGCAGTAATAACTAAAAGTTATTGTGAAATATTCCGAAAATAAATATACAAGATTCGATGAATAGTCGTCTACTTAGCAGACGTTAATTATTTTACGAAAAACTACGTTTTATTAAATACTATGGGCCCCTGCGGTTTCACGCGCGTTGTTTCCATTCCCAATGGGAATCATCATTATCAACCCATGTTCGGTTCACTGCTGAGCTCAGAATGAAAGAGGTTAGGCCAATAGTCCACCACGCTGGCCCAATGCGGATTGGCAGACTTCACACACGCAAAGAAGTAAGAAAATTCTCTGGTATGCATAACACTGCGCTACGGAGGCTATCAAAATAGATAAAAAGGCTTTGGAATAAAATGCACCTACAGGTAGGTGTTTAGTTTTTGACTATATTGTGCCCTCTAGGTGGATTGACGACATCAAGTTAAAGACCGCTGCATGCTGAGCCCCAGGACTGAGGTGTTTGACAGTCCATACAAAAAGCTTATGTCCAGCACAGTAAATGTCCATCCATACTAATATTATAAACTATAACATGCTCTGTGGTAGAGTTAGTATGTGTAGAGCGTCAACTTTCCATGGGATCTGATAAATTGTTTATGCTTAGGCCTAACTTTACATAAAAAATGGCTTCGACGGAATTTTTTTTTTTTGCTTTCTTAAAGCTTACCAAATGTAAAAATATCCTGGTTTATGGACATGTATGTCAATCAATCCGGATACTATGTATAAAACTACTGACACCTTTGTTTTGATTGTTCCCAGGTACAAACGTCCCAACGTCCTCGAAATTCATAAAAGTTGAAGAATCAACAACTAATGCAACACATTTCGAGTAAGTGTTGAAACATTTTATTTGATAAACGATATCTCATTATCGATGAACGATAGGTACAAAATGTAAATAATGGGCCTTAATTTTAGAGCGTACAGTGATAAACAAAAAATTATTGAGTCTAAATTTTCGTATCTTAACGGAGAACATACTGAGCCGCCTCAGTATCGTGATGTTTGGAAGACGGAAGTCCCTACACAAAAGGCCTATGTCCTGCAGTGGACGTCCATCCATTCCATGATGATGATGATGATGATGATGGTGGTGATGATGATGATGATGATGATGATGATGATGATGATGATGATGATGATGATGATGATGATGATGATGATGATGATGATGATGATGATGATGATGATGATGATGATGATGATGAACGGAGAACATAGTAATTGTGAAAAAACTGAATTCTACATTTTTTTCAAGATGGCAGAAAATGTACTTAGGAAATCTTGGTCGAGAATGATATTATAAATAAGGGTTCCGTTTTTGTTCGTATACGTACGTTCAGAACCCTAAAAACAGAACTTCGACGTCCAACAATGCATAAATAAATAAATACTTTATTGAAACTCGTAACTTGTTTTGTTCTGTGACAAGTTAACCCTTTACTGCGATCACACCTGTAGAGCTATTCTGTAACTATGTTAGGTATAATTCACAAGTGCGTGTTTCTAATTCTCCTCTATCTGTCCCTTTCTATAGTATCGTGTCAGAGAGAAATAGAGGTGAATTCGAAATTCGCAGCGAGTTATACAAAACATCGTTACAGAATAGCCCTGCTGATGTTAAGTGATGAAGTCTAAGATGGAAGCGGGCTTACTTAAACGAGGCACAGAGTTTATTTTACTCGTAACATCTAACGGTCTCTACAACATCATACGGTAGGTCTTTGCCGGTACTTATTGTGATTTCTAAAAAAAATGTGTTTTATATTTCAGGTCATGCCACGAATTGCCAAGAATAAAAATGGGTCCCGACCTTCGGAGTGCTAGAAAACTGAAATCCGCAAACAGGTACTTTACTAGTAGAGTGGCTTCAGTCAATCAATTACAATTACAAAAAAAATACGTAATTACAGTTGTTGGCATTATCATTAGCACTTAATACGAGTAACCTGAAAGTCAGTTCATACTACTTGAGTGAGCTCTATTTACTTACCACTTTTATACCCATAGAACATGTCAAACGCTTTTTAAAAGATAATGCTTTAGCTATAGGTACACCTGTGGCGCTAACATGCGACCAAGTGAAGAGAAATAGACAAAATATCGTCCAATGGCGTCGGAGTTGTCCCAGTCCCATCACTTCCGTTCCAACGCAATGGAAGAGATATCGGTATTTCCGGTTGTGCCACCATTGGTTAATTATTGTCTGAAACTCTTGACGAGATGCTCGTATGATAGCGCCACTGCAGTACCTACTCACTTTTCTTGTCTTATATGATGGACTATTTATCAGCTGTGTGTAGGTTTTCTACAGCATTGGTTTATTAGAAAGTGCTTACGAATTATGCGATCTAGTTCCGCCTCACAGGAGCTCAGCTCAGGAATCTGCACTTTTACACAGTTCCCGGGATGTATATGTAACTTTTTTATATTTTCGATATACCCAAAACAAAAAAGTAAAAAGTTTTATTTGAAAAAAAAAATATTTTTCCAATTAAAGGCAATGTTTGTACTTTTAAATAAATACAAAAAAGACAACTCTGGTTAATCGCGTACCACTATAGGCGGGATATTTACTTACCATTGAGGCGTGATTGCAAGTCAGACCAGTCCAGTAGTCAAGCCCTTTCATTTGATACCCATATTGAAGGAGTTGTGAAAACAAATATATAACTCACCATTTTGTTGTGGCGGTTATCTTCGATTTGAAATTTGTAATAGTGTATACACTAGTCAAGCCCAAGTTGTAAAAAAATATGTAACACGAAGTATTGGACCGATTTTTGTCAATCGTAGCGAAGACCTGACAGGACTAATTTTCCTTTGAAACAAAAAAAAAACCATAATCAAAATTAGCTCAACCGTTCTTTAACTTTATGCAAAACGTATAACAACCAGGTTTTTTTACTTCCATAAAGATAACCCTATGATTTTCTTTTTTATAGATTCAAACAGCCTCCAATGTTACCAACGCAACAAACGCTGCCAGTGTCTATGGAACTGTCAAACAAGCCGTTTTACTCACCAATGATACCTTTCACGCTCCCGCCCAACGAAATCAAGCCCAATCTGTCCGCAGATATCGAAATTAAAAACTTTTTGCTCAATACAGCTTTACAAAACGCCTTGTCAGACTCCATAACCGAAATATCACAGAGGAAGTATAAACTGGAGGTACATAAGAAAGAAACAGATGTAGATAAAAAAGAATGTGCGAACGAGGAACAAAGTCGAAGAAGGTTGCACAAATGCGATGTTGTCGGCTGTATGAAGGTGTACACGAAAAGTTCGCATTTGAAAGCTCATAAACGGACGCATACAGGTTTGTTATCTACTCTTTACACTAGATTAAAGATTTGTATTTTTATATGTAACGAATAAACTCGAAACTGCTGGACTGATTCAAAAAATCCCTATAAACTCTATAATGACCAAGACAAAGTACAAAAGACAATATTTTTACTTTTTATCACTTAGACACGGAATTCAGCAAACTTTAGTTTTATATTACGACCTTAGATTATATTATTATAAATATTTCTATTTTTGGTTCAGAACAACCATATAGGATATATGACTGACTAAGTTAAACCATGGATTAGACACCATAGAGACTGTATTTTATTTTATTTGATGTGTATATAATTAGTCTAAGGGTCCACCCTTAGACTAATTATATAGGGACCTGCCTCGCTAGGTCACCCATCTGTCAAAGTGTAAGATCAACGATCTAACGCGGTTATAAAAATTGTTTCTATAGAACCGATTCTTCAACCGGAACAACAAAACATCGATCGAATATTCTGTGTTAGGAGTCGAAGCGATGTGTATTTTAGTCTAAGTAAAAATTATACGTGTGTGTATTGCGAATCAAAATAGTGGTGTGTATACACATCACTATTGGACAAAATATATTTATTGGTCTTAAATATTTTCCATGCGTGAGTTTATCTCGCCCCCCTCAAAAAATGGGTTGCGATTAAATGTGGTTTCTTATGTAATTAGTCTGAGATCCGACCGTAACTCCTTGTGCAACTTTTTGTGGAAGAAAGATATCCAAGGGATTTTAACGGCATAAGTAAATGTGGAAGAATAAATCCCAACGGTGTAAAGTGCATTGGGGTCATATCAAAACATGTTGGTTATAGGTGAAAAGCCGTACAGCTGCGGCTGGGCTGGCT
Organism: Bicyclus anynana; assembly: GCF_947172395.1. Taxonomy (NCBI): domain Eukaryota; kingdom Metazoa; phylum Arthropoda; class Insecta; order Lepidoptera; family Nymphalidae; genus Bicyclus; species Bicyclus anynana. Next base: position 3,868,710 of record NC_069090.1, read on the forward strand.
GCGGCTGGAGATTCGCGCGCTCGGACGAGCTGACTCGCCACACGCGCAAGCACACCGGGCACCGTCCCTTCGCCTGCCCGCTGTGTCGCCGGGCCTTCGCGCGCTCCGACCACCTCACGCTGCACATGAGACGACACTAGCCTTCACACTGACAGACACAGTACAGCTGCGGCTGGAGATTCGCGCGCTCGGACGAGCTGACTCGCCACACGCGCAAGCACACCGGGCACCGTCCCTTCGCCTGCCCGCTGTGTCGCCGGGCCTTCGCGCGCTCCGACCACCTCACGCTGCACATGAGACGACACTAGCCTTCACACTAACAGACACAGTACAGCTGCGGCTGGCGGTTAGCGCGCTCGGACGAGCTGACTCGCCACACGCGCAAGCACACCGGGCACCGTCCCTTCGCCTGCCCGCTGTGTCGCCGGGCCTTCGCGCGCTCCGACCACCTCACGCTGCACATGAGACGACACTAGCCTTCACACTGACAGACACAGTACAGCTGCGGCTGGCGGTTAGCGCGCTCGGACGAGCTGACTCGCCACACGCGCAAGCACACCGGGCACCGTCCCTTCGCCTGCCCGCTGTGTCGCCGGGCCTTCGCGCGCTCCGACCACCTCACGCTGCACATGAGACGACACTAGCCTTCACACTGACAGAGTTACAGCTGAGCCTCTGTGACTTGTCTAAATTAAAAAAAAACGAATGGACTTTAGACCACATGACTAAGAAGATGAAGTAAAACTTCTTTCAAAAAATAAAAACAAAGTGCCATCTATGAGCCCTATTCATTACTGCATCGCAACAGGTACTTAAGGTGTACAAAAAGGGAGGTTTCAAAGTTCTCTAAGTATGCCATCTACTGGTGATTTTAAATAACAAATACTGTTTAACTACCCTTGTAGATGGCAGCAGGCATCTTAAAAGCCTCACCGTACACTGACACTTTGTAACGCATTCACCAACTTCAAGAAAGTTGCGTATAGAAGTTTTACTTCAAAATAAATGACTGATAAGTTGATTACTTGACCATAATATGAGAGTAACATTTGATATCAAGTTTTACTCCCATGTTTTTCTATCACTTGAAATTTTTCCACATCTCTATCGCATGTCGCATTACACCCGGGGGCGGAGTATGGGTAAACTGAAAAGCGCTCGGCATATCATCCAAGGCTAATTTCTCAGGGTCCATAAACATTTTTACTTATAGACAACTTAAAATTTAAAGTAATTTTCTAAAATAACATTTTTTTTTTACTTTTCGAAACGTATGCTTTTATAGAAAGACGAACAATATCTAACTGGCTAGAGCGGCCTGATCAGCGTCAATGGATAGTGTGGTAATAAAGGGAAGTTTGAGCTTTTTAGTTGAGCGAGTAGATTCAGCCTGATTTAAAGTTAAAATTGTCTATGACAGATCAAACTCTGCTCATGGACACGCAAGCTAAGAATTATTTTTATTCTTTTTTTCATCAACGTTTTAAGCTCTTGACTGCAAACTCAGCTGTAGGTATAGCATACGTCAATGACATAATATCTTGAAGTTAAAAACACGTATTGTCGATTGCTAGCGACGCAAACGAAAATTCACATTCTATGTAGGTACTGCATCGTCACTTACCCATGCTATTGATGTGCAGTTTTAAGTGTCCGTCAGATTTAACTGTGGAGTTTTTCGAAGTCAGATTTAACTGTGCAGTTTTTCTAATGATTTTGATTGAAATTTCGATTCCATAAAACTGTACAACTGTTTTTATGGAATCGCAATTTAAAATAAAGTTATAACTAAACTTAAATCGCGGGTTAACGTCAGGTAAAAACGCAGTCAAAAAATACAAAACTACTGGAATGTCGAAATAGACAGACAGAAAGCATACATAACGTTCTCTGTCTACCTTGATTGTTGGAATTCTGAAATGAACCTTAAATGTACCTGTGACAAAGTCAGAAGCGAGTTTGTTATTTTTACTATCATAAGATTTTTTTTTAAAATTAGTATTAAGAAATATTTTGTGGCATTATTTTACACTTAAAGGCCAGTAAAGCTATACATTTATTTTAGTTTTTAAAGGATATTAAATATATATAAGCTTTTTTTCATGATTTAATGACAGTCACAAAAAATGAGTGACATTTAGTGTAAGAGCAAGTTGCAGTAAATTGGGGTCCTCTTAGATATACATTAAAAATTTACTAAATAATGATTAATTATTATTTGTGAACGCTCGTGACTTCGTACGCCTTGAATTATTTTTGTAATAAAAGTTACGTCACTATTAAATGAAACTAAGCCTCTACAATATGCGTAATAGATACGAGCATATTGCTCTAAGTAATTTACCAATTTGTGTGAATTTCTAAAATTCCAACCCTATAACATATATATAATGGTATTATATATATTTTGGAAAGGGGTAAGTAATAGGGTAAGCTATGCAAAACGTATTTCCACGCGGGGTTCATAAATATATATCCTAAAATGTAATATATCCTAATTTACTTCAAAAGCAAACTTAATTAAGAATGTTAGAATATAATTATGATGCTCAAAAAATTGTTCCACAATAAATACAGGGCAACGGTGGCAATATTAGATAAAATCATTATCTATAAGTTATAATAATTTTCACAAGTTCTTTTTTGTAGTGTACTTACTTAGTAGGTATTGTTTTAATATGTATATGAACTTTTACGTTAAGTTCAACAAAACCTTACAACTCTTAAACGTCTAAATAACTATTCTATCTCCATTTAAATCAGAGGTTCTCAAACATTTATTTTCTCATGGACCACTTGCTGGTTCCGGTGGACCCCCTGCTACAATTTCGTGGACCCCCGTTTGCAAACCGTGAACCCCATCTTTTTTAATGGCACCAACGTGGACCCCGTCAAATCTCCCGTAGACCTTTGGGGGTCCACCTGGACCACTTTGGGAATCAACGATTTAAATAGTATTGTTATTGAAGATATTGTATAGTGTTCTGTTGTTTGATATTTTAACGCGTTGTGTTTCAAAAGTTTATGAAATGTACTTAATATATTACTTGTTTTGTAATATTTAACAGGGGTGGTGAAATTGTATAGATTAGTCTATACTAATGCTTTCCAAAAATTAGGTACATAATGGAACATTTCTCTCTCTATAAAAATTTCAAAAAAATGTCTGTTATTTTGTTGAAAAAAGGTTCGCCATCCCTGTAAAACCATATACATATTATAGTTTTTAATAAACAGCGTAGTTCTAGTGTATATTTCGTATGAACTACCTATCTAGTTTAACTAGGTTTTGCAAACATTTTTGCACTGCAAAATTAAATTTTATATTTATGGAGCGGAATCTCTACGCGTGCCTTTTAAGATTGTAGAGAGAGTCCGATTTGTAGTTTTGATTAATAAATCTGTTTTACCGATAAGTAAATAAACTGATTATCTTCTTTACCGACTCTAAGCTAAGATGATTTTCATTTAGTTAAAGAAAGTAAAAGTTTGTTTTTAAATACATATTGTATAAAATTCCCTGAAGATTTTTTTTATTTTACGTTAAACTTAATTCAGTTTAACTTTTTCTATCAAATATTGTGTTAGCAATTATCTATATCACGTTATAGTATTAGCAATGTATTGAAAATTCTGAATTCGAGTCGAGTCGAAATACATGAAAAATTTATTTAAAAATTTATTTTAAAACATTATTATAGTATTTTGTTCTGTATCACAAATTGTGATATTAAAATAAGACAATGTAAGATTTATTTAGTATTAAAAAGGTATTTGGGGGCCAGTATTTTTTGACATTACTATTAGGTACGTATGCAATAAATGATAGTTATAAGCGAAATAATAAATAAAAAAAAAGTACTAAAAATGTTGATCTCAAAAAATTGGATATTCCTTTCTCTTCGTAACAATTGATCTCAATTGAATATTTATTTTTTATTTACAAGTGAAAAATTGTGTTTACTTACTTACCTATTTGTGCAATCTCACTTTATAGTCTAAGAGCCCGTGAACCCCAGACCTTCGTCATTTTAGAAAAACTGAAAGTTTGTCAGTTTAGGCTCCTACCATAAGTAAGTACGGTATCCAATCATAGAGTTTAGACAGTGGTGGCCTTGACAGGTAGCAGATTTTAAGGATCCAGACCCTCAACCGTCTAATTACAATGTGTAATTTTTTCATGTTTTCCTGGGCATAATATGAGAAATAATATACCCCGTCGTCGGCAATCCTTTAAAAAAAACACTATTTAATTTGAAATTTCAAGGCTGAAGTGTCTGGATATCATTTCTCATATTATGCCGATAAAAATGTAAAAAAATACACTTGATACTTAGACAGTTGAGGGTCTGGATCCTTGAAATCTGATATCACCCAAAGCCACCACGATCCTAATTCCACAGTTGGCTATGGTACTTATCGATGGTAGGAGCATGAGCTAACAAATTATTATCAGCTATTATAAAATGACGAAGGTCTAGCTGTCGCTGGCTCTCCGTCTATCATTGTTAACTATTTTAAAGGGCTTTGGGGTAATTTCGAAAATGGACCGTGAATTTTTGAATGAAAATTTGTGAACAAAACCAGACAATATTTTTTGCAGAGTTTCAAATTACAAGACATCAATTTATTTGCCTTTCTAACTCCAGTCGTGTAATATTTTGTATTCTACGATTTTTGTTATTTTCATAAGTACCCCAAAACACTATTTTACATAATAGAAGAAGATAGTACTTAAATTACTGATTGTTTTCCTTGAAAAATACTTTACGTTTCTTTTATCTTTCCGATTAACATTATGCAATTAATGATGCCTTAGTAAATAATTAAGTGTATAGATTTAAAATAGATTTATTAATTACCCAGCATTTTGCCGGCCAGTAAATAAAATGTATTTTTTTAGATTACAACATAAGATTCCTATTTACATGTTATGCACTTTATACTAAGATTAACTAAAGCTGGACTACCATTAAAGTAACAAAAGAAAAAATATATATACGCAAACCAAAATTGAGTTCGCCTGCGCAATATATGAAAAGAGTTTGGATAATGAAAGTCACCCAACAAATTTAAAAAAAAACCCAAAACTATAGTGAAAATATTGGAATAACTCAGTTTGATACTTGTAATTTTATTTAAGGAGTAATGTTTTTATACATGCGTTTTTAACAAACACTAGTAGATTTTTTTTTTAATTTGTTAGGCGAATTCAGTCTACTTTCAGTAGGCAAACTCTACGAGGTAGACAACAGGGGAGCGAGAGCGAATGAAGAATGGGCGACAGTGATTCATCCATTCATTCTTTGACAGAAATGCTCCCTCCCGCACCTCTCAGTCCCCTCTGTCGTCATACCCCGCACACTATTACACGGTTGAAGATACATAGAAAGTAGCTAGGTTTGCTTATACTTGTGGATGATAATTATGTTGTAAACAATTCATCCATAATTTTCAAAAGGGCTCAACGTTGTATGGTCGTCCAAAGCTTTGATACACGAAATGACAATATTTTTTTTTATTATTAGACAAATCTAAATAAAAGTTACTTTTTACTGTGAATAATTGTTTTATTTATTTACCCATAGACGTTTTATATGTTGTAATATATCTAAAATCGTCTTTAAAATGGTAAATAAGAAATTCGAAATAAAATGTTTTTAGGGTTCCTTCACACATGTAAATTAAGAATGATTTGTGTGTGTCTATACTGCGCGAGGTCCGAGAAGCATTTGGCCGGTTTTCTTTTTTGTTTTCTGTTAACATGGTTCACAGTAGGTATAATGTTGCTGGAACTTGGCCTGCGCACTACCATGCGCTTGGATAGTATCTACCTATTTTAAGAAGTACGTTTTTTTAATACATAGCTCGTAAAAAACTTAAACCAACTTAGGTTGCCAATAAATTTCCGGGCCAAATTATTATTAACCATTATTAACTATCGTCGATGACAGTTTTTGAGAGTTTTCGAAGCAATCTAGTCGCAAAATATTGTTAACATGCTAATTTTGATATAAAATATTTTTCATCCATTAAACAGATGGGTGAAGGTCGTTTCTAATGACTATAATTAACCCGATGTCTACTGGCTGGTGTAAATTGTAGGTAATTGATGGGCCAAACTATTTAAAAATAAATTTTCATGGCGGATGTCAAATTGAAAAGTAAACCAAAAGTTGTTGTGACACTAAGAAACACAAAAATGTAGCAAAAAAAAAAACATTTTCTAAAACATTAAAAAAATGGCGTAAGTAAAGTTTTATATTTCAATAATATAGATAGACCATAGATCAGTAGGGAGCTATTTATCATTAGTTAAGTGCGTAAGTAATGTTACCTCAGTGAGTGGTAAAAATTGAATGAATGAAATGGTCGATGACGTTCAAAACCGCTATGAAACAATCCTGCGTTAAGCTTAATGACCCTCAGGGTACGAAATATCGAAACATTATGGAATCGCTACGGATTTAAAAGGCTGTGGTAAGGTCCCAGGTCCGACAAGTGAGTAATAGATAATAATGATATTTTACCCAACTCAGTTGCGAGGTGTGTGAGCATTGCAATGTCGCCGTGTGCAGCGCAGAGGCAGTCATGCAAGAGGGATACAGCTATCATGCCAGATGTTACAAATGCTGTGAGTTTACATTTTTTTTATTGCCTATAAGTTGGTCCTTGACTATAATCTTACTTGCAGGATTATGGAGTGACTTGCGAAAAATATAAGGCGCTCGTGGGGTTGAGCCGTCCACCGAATAAACACATACATATTTTTTACATTAATTCCAGATGTTTGTAGCGAAACAAATTTAAAAGACGCGGACATATTCAAAGGTGTTATATTCTGTTCGGGCTGTTCCAACCGCATATTCCAAGGGTGCTCGACCGCGCGTCGTGGCCGCACGCGTCGCTCGCGTCGCCCGGAGTACAAAGAATATAAAAGGAGGGAGAAGCGACACTGTGACAAGGGGTACAATAAGTACGCCAACCGCGTACTCGAACTGGCCTGGTTGACTGGCACCGACAGCCAGGCAGACAAATCTGGTCACTCTAAGGAATACCTGACGAGGTAATGGAATGCGTCTTTAATCTAAATAATTTAAAAGTAAAAACCTTTTTAAAAACAAACTTTTTTTTAATTTAAAATGAAAAAAAATAATTTTTACTTTTAATTTTTTTATTTATTTACTAAGTCATTACATAATTTATTTTATATAAAAGCTCGTCACTGTGTGAACTTATAGGAAATACGAGTTCTTAATACTCGTATTTCCTATATGTTCCTCCTTGATAGTGTAGCTTTCTATTGGTGAAAGAATTTTTCAAATCTGTTAAGTTTCTGAGCTTATTCGTTACATACAGTTAGAGCCTCAATAGCTCAACGGTAAGAGCGGTTGGACTCCTCATCAAGAGGTAGTGGTTCGATCCCCGCCCTGTTGGTCTATTGTCGTACCCACTTCTAATACGGTATGGGAATATTGGCCATATTTAAAAAGATGTGACAAAATATATTCTTTAAAACAATACAAATCATTCCTCTTTATAATATAAAGTATAGATGACAGACTATTTATATATACTATATTATAGCTAAATTAGTAGTTTTTCTGAAGTAAATACCATGTAGACAATGAAAGTAGTAAGTATACTTAACAATGAAAGTAAGTATACTTACTCTCTTCGGAGTTTTAAGTCTACCATCAATCACAACGGTACCAAAGAAGCTTTCTTATGTTTTTTTTTTTTTTATTTTAAGCATAGCACCATCCACGGTAGCAACAGCACTTACGAATCACCCGTTGCAAATGGTAAGAACATACTTACTCATATTTTTTTCGACGGAATAAACGAATAGTTTGCTTGACGATAGCCATATCAGACTTTTTAACAGACCACTGCAAGACCAGGCTTCCCTCCGTACAGGAAAGTGGTTATAGAGCCTAGACCCACCATGCTGTCTAATGTGAGTTAGTGGAATCCTCTAACGAACTTTTACCGACCGATAATGACCGAGAATGATGGGTTGACGTGTTCTCAAAGGGAGAGGTATTCAAATTCTGAGAATATTTAACAATTGTTTGCTGATTTGTTAAAAAAATTGGAACTCGAACCCAGAAACATTGATCCGAAGCCACATATACTAACAACTGAACCAATGAGGTATTACACAGTTATACAACTAACTTTAGCTTATTTTATTACCAATATTAACTGTTAGGGTAACTAAACGCCTTAGTAATCTTTTAATTTCCTTTTCCAGCAAAAACCTTTCCAAGTGCCGAAATATAGCGCAGGTAAGCTTTCTACGAGTAGTAATAGCCCAGTAGATACAAAGACTGTGATAGCTCAGTGAATATGGTCTTTGCCTTCGATTCGAAGCGCATACAGTTTTTTACATTTTAAGAATTTAAATATCACGTATCTAAAACGACGAAGGAATAACATCATGAGAAAACCTGCATACCTGAAAATTTTCTTACTTTCTTCTACATTAGGTCAGCGTGGCGGATTTAAAGTCTAAGTCCTCTCAATCTGAGAGAGAGACCCGTCCTCAACAGTAAGGCGAATATGGGTAAAGATTGGTTAATGATGAGTGATAAGAACACGCCCGCGACTTTGTTAGCGGAGAAAAAAGTACTTGTGGTCTAATTTAATAGGGCATGTAGCACGGATATTGTATTCCCTTAGTCACTTATTCTTTATCCTTTTTAAATAAAATAGTCTGAATAATTACAAAATCAGTAGGTAGGTCTCGAGAACGGCTGGGGCGATTTTTATAATCTTTGACCCTTTAATTTATATTTGCCCGGATCGCTGAATAACTATTTAAATAACGAGAAAATTAGTTCCGGGCAGGACAACATCTATCGAGTTCACTTGTATATACATGGGCGTAGCGAGGTACGAACGTACGTTGAATCCTGGCTACTCCCATGTGTAGGTATATATGAACATCCAAGTCGTAAAAAGTATTTTATTTGAATATAAGTTTTTTTTTATTTTCAGAGATGGGAACAACAACGACCGTTACAAAGGAATTACTGAAACGTATTCATTCCCCTATTGACAGGTAAGAAAAAACATATAAAAAGACCACAGGGGATTTTATATAAAACTCATTACGATTTGTGATAATTATAATATTGATTAATAATTACTAATCACATCAGAACGTTGCGTTGCGTTTCGCGCCGGCCGTTTGCTAGAAACGTTTTACGTCACTTTGTAAACGCGCACGGTAAGCGAGGCGTTTCGGTTACGTGTCTGGCGTAATAATGTGTATTGAGCTTTAGTATAATACAACCAGCTTTTCAATTACGGGCTGAGAATTTTTACTGAAAATTTCTTGGACGAATGAATCGCTCAGAAGTTATTCCAATTTCCAAGACCCGACCCAGGTTTTGACCCCAGGGCTCGTGCTTGGAAGCCACATAGACTAACCACGGAGCCAGTTACTTTATCATCTTTGGGCTTGATTTTCTTTTATTTTTCAGTGGAAGCAAAACTGCACCACCCGCTATGCCAATAAAAAAATATAAAAGTAGACGAGAAAATAAGCATGTACGTATAATATTTGACATTATATAAATATTAACATTATATGAATATGAATAAATCGTTAACAAATAATACCTACTGTATAATTATTTTGTTTCAGAAAAACTGTTGTAGTGATTTGAGAATTGCAGGTCAGTTTTCTTGCCGGCTCTTTTTAAAACGCATCGAATTATCGATGCGTTTGTTTTTTTATAAAAAAAACAAGTATGTAGGTACAACGATTTTCTCTGAGATTATTTCACCTACTTTTAAAAGTTTATTTACTTTACGTTTTATAATTATTGTAGGTTTACCTATCCAGATTTTTTTTTAATCAGTCCTATCAGTCTGTAATTTTGCGACTTCTGTGTCGGTACTTTTTTCGTACTATTTGATAAACGCTGAAACGAGTACCTATCTACAGATCCGTTTTTTCGATTTTCAATCTCGATCAATCAATCAATCAATCAATCTTTCGATCTCCCAAAAATCAGCTCACTGTTAAAATTCCCGCTTAGATAGAGCCTATAGTAGCTACTAGCCTAGAATAGATCATCCGTTTGGAGAATATGCAGATAGACCCACACGTTTAATAACTAATACTTGGGCCTTTATTATTGTCAAGGTTTAAAATAATTATGAGGAGTGAGCTACATGAATAAGAATACCTATCTAGACAGCCTTTCTAGATGAATACTGTTTACCAACAAACAAATTAAAAATGAGGGTATAAATCATTAGTCATTACACGCCTAATAATAATTATAATTAACTTGTTCTTAAATGAATGAAAATAAATTTGATTAATAAGCTTAAAACAGTTAGATGTGGTTATTATAATTTATATTACATATTATAAACAAACCATACAGAATTTAAAATAAATAAATTATGAAATGACATGCGTTTTCTACCTTCATTTCTAATTTCTTTGTTGGTAAACAGTACTTATCAAGAAAGGCTGTAGTATAAATAATAATATTCGTATTGTAGAGCTCGGAGCATCTACGGAAATAGCTCACGTGGCTTTGAGGAAGCCATCTGAGGTCCCGGTCGTCATTAAATCTGAGTAAGTACCTAGAGTCCATAAATGGCCTGATAGCCCAGTGGGATATGACCTCTGCAGTGGGTTCTAATCCGGCCCGGTGCATGCAACTCCAATTTTTTAGTTATGTGCATTTTAAGAAATTAAATATCGCTTTTCTCATACGGTAAAGGGAAAAACCTGCATACATTAGAATACTCTTACAGTGGAATTTATAGGAGTTTGAGGGACACCCCCAGGGGACCATTCTGCCGCTGAGTGTCGAATTCTCAAACGCATAGAGTTTAAATTCGACACTCAGCGGGTGAACATTCCCCTGGGGCGCCCCCACAACGTCAACGTCGTCAATACGAGTATATTGTCAGATATCCCAGGGCCCAGGGCCAGCGTGGTGGACCTAATCTATCCCAGGAGCCTATTCACTCTCATTCTGAGAGGAGACTCGTGCTCAACAACCATCACAAATGGACGTCTAGAAAAATGTGCAAAAATATCATATCGTCCTCTAAACACCAACAGTTTTGGAGTAATTTCCATTTATAAATTACTCCAAAACTGTTGGTGTTTAGAGGACGTTGGTGTTTTGTTGTTGTTTGTTGGTGTGTTGGTGTTTTTTAACTTTACAATTGTTTATGTGCGGGCAATGCAGGTATGAAATGTTTTGTACATTTTTCTAGACGTTATGACCAGTCGAATGAGCTACCATACATATTTTTATTCGCGGTATCAGTATTTAACACTGTTTCCAAGATGTTGACTTGACTATAACATGTGAAAATGAACTAATGGGCTGATTTACATACAATGGTGCTAAATTTCAATATGTTTTTTTCAAGGATCAGTTTAAAGTGGACGCACAGCTTCTCTAACTTGACGCCGGAATCAAGTGAGTTAATCTTATCAAACTTATAATAAAACCGTAACATTGAAGTATATTTTGAAAATTTTAGTTGGAGGACATTATTTATGTAGTTCAAATTACAAATTCCGCATTCAATTCAGCTTATATGTATAAAATACGAAGATTCAAAAATCATAAGCTGTTCGTATCAGCAGGCTAATTCAATATCTTTGACGTATGCTAGTTGGCAAGATTCTATGTAACAAATATCATCCGGTGCTTAAATACAGTTGGATATCACCCAGTAGGTAAATGGCATTTAGTCAATTGATTTGGTATAAGACCAAAATTCTGAGTAGCTCAATATACTTTAGATATTTTGGCCTTTTATTTAGTTTACTAGCGCTACTTCGTCTGCATGGATTTCACAAATCCCGCGGGAACTGTCGCAGACTTTTTTTAGAACATTTGAAGGGGAACAATTCTGTCATACATGATTTTTGCGAAACTCTAACCGTTTACTCAGCGCACGCAGCGTATAAGCTCTCAATAGGAAAAAAATCACTCGATTTTGAAACATTCTTCATTGGTGCTCTGCTACTATTAGCTTTAGCGTGATAATTTATAACCTATAGCCTTCCTCAATAAATAGGCTACCTAACACTGAAATAATTTTTGAAATCAGACCAGTAGTTCCTGAGATTAGCGCTTTCAAGCAAACAAACAAACAAACTCTTCAGCTTTACGAGTTGAATATTAGTATAGTATTTTCATGTTTATTTTTTAGATATTTCCGGTGAAGGCGATTCGAAACCATCGAATCATTCTGCGTGTTCGTCCAATTTGACGAATAGGTACGTTTTGAAACACGAGATAAGATATTAAATTTTAAAAAATGATACTTTCAGTTTACTTTACGGTCGTAATTATGCCTACTCGTATCATATAAAAGATTGGAACAATAAATTCCAGCATTCGCTATCCATAATAAATCAAACTGATGACACGGCTCCCTGAATCACTAATCACTCTATCACTAAATATTATAACAATAACTTATTGTTAAATTATCTAAAAATAATTAGATTACTTAATTTCTATTGAAGAATATCTTGTAAAATCTTGTGAAAATCTTTGTAAATTGTGAAAATCTTGTATTATGTTCTAGCGGGCGTTGCGTAGACTGTGCCATTGGGAGACTGCTAACGTTCCCATATCATAGTTGTGAGTACAAAATAACTAATTATTCTAACATTCATGAGAGCCCAGTGGATATGACCTCCGCCTTCGATTCCGGAGGATGTGGGTTCGAATCCGGTCCGGGGCATGCACCTCCAACTTTTCAGTTATGTGCATTTTAAGAAATTAAATATCGCGTGTCTCAAACGGTGAAGGAAAACATCGTGAGGAAACCTGCATACCAGAGAATTTTCTTAATTCCTAACCTAGGCCTAACACCTCACATTCTGAGAGGAGACTCGAGCTCAACAGTGAACCGAATATGGGTTGATAATGATGATTCTTACATCCCTATCAATTAACATTACTTACTCGTATCGAGGTACCAAAGTATCCAAGACCTCAAACAAGATGTACACGTAGACAAATGAGAGGCCCACAGTGAGCTTTTTCAACTTTATTTTTTATTATTTACAAGTTAGCCCTTGACTACAATCTCACCTGATGGTAAGTGATGATGCAATATAAGATGGAAGCAGGCTAACTTGTTAGGAGTAGGATAAAAAACCACACCCCTTCAGTTTCTACACGACATCGTACCGGAACGCTGAATCGCTTGGCGGTGCGTTTTTGTCGTTAGGGTGGTAACTAGCCGAGGAATCGAACCCAGGACCTCCGTCTTGTAAATCCACCGCGCATACCACTGCGCCACCAAGGTCATCAAACTCTCATTAACGGTGTCTTTGGAATCGATATTCATACTGTACAAAAAGCGGAACGACCAAATAAGCGGAATAATAAGCAGTTACCTATGTATGTGGTTTGAAATGACAGACGCTTCAATTTTATTTATATACTAGCGGACGCCCGCGACTTCGTCCGCGTGGAATTTAGTTTTTCACAAATCCCTCGGAAACCATGGATTTTTCCGGGATAATAAGTAACCTATGTGTTAATCCATGCTATAATATATCTCAATGCCAAATTTCAGCGAATTCGGTTAAGTAGTCGAGGCGTGAAAGAGTAACAAACATTCATATCATTAAAATCATCAGTTTTCGCAAATCTCGGCAAAAGTAGCCTATGTGTTAATCCAGATTAAAATCCATTTCCATTCCAATCGCTTCTGTAGTAGCGGTGTTAAAGAGTAACAAACATCCAAACATCCAAACATACATCCAAACATCCATAAAAACTTTCGCGTTTATAATATTAGTAGGATATTCACTTTGTAATTACCTTCCAGTCAAAAGAAACATTTTGGATCGGAGCTCTCTCATCAGCACTATTATGAGCACTAGTGATTCTGAGTAAGTACTAATCTATACTATACTCAGAGGCACAATTATCCGCCCACTTTAATATACTAGCGTCATACTAAAAAGGGCGGATAACTATGCCTCTGAGTATATTATTATAAAGAGGTAAAGTTTGTGGTATTGTAGGGGTAATCTCTATACTGAAACGTTTTTGAAAAATTGTTTTACCATTAGAAAGCCACAGTGTCATATATTTTATCTCCGTATCATCACGGGAATGGGAACTATGCAGGTGAAACCGTGGGCGTCGGCTAGTATACTTATATATAACTAACTTATATGTATACATAACTAGCGGAAGTCGGTTCAGTAGGATACCAAGGGCGTCGGATTCTAACAACTCGGTTCCTATAGAGTAGCTTTTTAAAAATACATTACATAGTTAGGTACATCCAGAGATTGCCTTCTACAAACTCACAAACTTACTCTTTATAATATTAGTAGGTGTATAGAATATGATCATTATTAGCTCACTATTTTAGCCATTTATTTTTCTATATCTACTTAATTACGTATTTCCTATTTATTTCAGAGGCATGTTAAAAAAATTCAGGATACTTTTCCAACACGAAATCACCGAGCACCAGCGTAAGTTGACAAAATCCGTGTTATTGAGTTCCTTTTTCTTAATGTTTTATTGATAAAAACTTATTTAACAAATTCAGGTCGGGGTTTAAGAAAGCTGTTTTCTACAATAAACCGCAGAAAGGAACCATACAAACTTGGGTGGTAAGTTATCAAGTAATTTTAAGGTACGAGTAAAGTTTTGTGTTTCATATTTGAGTGGTCTATAGTTCGATCCCCGTCCGTTAGACGACTCTGGCGAAGTTTCACCTCTTCTAAAATGACGAAGGCATAGCCATCATAGGCACAATTGTCACAAAGACACTGGCGTGCACTTCATAGCTGCGAACATGCATTGTCTACCCTGAGGACTGACATCATCAATATCACAACAGCCGATGAACTGCTGGTTATAGGCCTCTTGCGGATTTCGTTCTCGTATTTATGCAGGGTAGTGCCTTTAAATGACCACGCCATATGTTTTCTGTGACCACGCTGGGCAAATGTGTTGGTCGTTCGCAGGGCTAGACTTTTCGGAATTATATCGCTGCTGCCTGACACCGGTCAGCGATACCTGTGGAGTTTAGCCAAATTGAAATGGTTATACCGCCATTTATCGGTCTCCAGCCCCCGTAGCCATGCGGCTTGTCGATTCTCTTTCTACGATCGCTAACGCTTCGAATACTAGAAAAAGGTATGGGAATGACGAATATCTTGATCACGTGACCTGTCGATAGCAAATGTCATTCCCATACATCTTCCTAGTTTTCGAAGCGTTAGCGATCGTAGCAAGAGAATCGACATGCCACTTGGCTAGGCGGGCTGAGAATTTAGGGATAGATTGGCAGTTGGGGACGCTGAGTGGTACTGGCCTCCCCCTTTACACCCTCACAGGATTCATTATGGATCCATATTGAAAAGAAAACCCTCTCAACTCTATAATAAATATTCATATTATTAATACCTTCTTATATTTTCAGGCTTGATGTGATGAAACAAATTCCAGAAGATGATAGGTTAGTAGATTGATAAATGTTCTATTTTTCGAAAAACTTTGGTTACATTTTGATTAATGAGCAACGCACTTAACTTATTTTGAATATTTCTTCACAGGTTACCTGGTTTCCCAAAACGAGAGAGGAGGCTGGTTTTTATATTTAAATTATTATCTACTTTATATTCAATTAAATTTCAATATATCTATACTAATATTATAATGACGTAAAGTTCGTAGTGATGTAGGGGGAAGTTTCTGAATCTACTAAACCGATTTTGAAAATTCTTTTACCACTAGAAAGCCACGTTATTTGTGAGGTTGCCCGTATTCTCACGATAACGGGAACTACGCGGGTTAAACCGTGGGGCATCAGCTAGTATATTATTTTAATCAGTTCCAGATCAAGTCCCACATAATCACCACAAATGGTTTAACTGAGTAGCTCTGTTACCGGAATATGCGTAAACTTTTAAACATTTCCCGACGTCCAAAAACGAGTTATTTTATTGTCAATGTCATCTTAGGTATTGGGTTCAAAATTAAATCATGGCAAAGAGATGAGCTCACGTGTGAAAAGAATATTCATTCAACGTCAAAGTTCGCCAAAATGGTTTTGTTTTTTCTAGTTGAAGGATTAGTTTTGTAATAAAAATTGTATACTCGAAATTTACTTAGATGACTTTTTTACACAACAATAATGGCCGACTATGAATCAAAGACAATCAGTAGGGTTGAGAAGTTAACGGCGGGCATCGGAACGATATCAAGTAGGTATCGTTATAACTGAAATACCTAAACTAAAACATCCGTTACTATACAACGTTATCTTAAAAGGGAACGTATAGTAACGTTTGTCGGTTGTGTGCATTTTAAGAAATTAAATATCACGTGTCACAAACGGTGAACGGTGCACGGTTTATGCCTATGGGTACGCGTGGTTAAGAAATGGGGTAATCTTTTTTTTATTATTATTATAAATATACTTAAACAATACACATCACTATCTAGCCCCAAAGTAAGCATACAGAGTAGCTTGTGTTATGGGTGCTAAGATAGTTGATATTATAGTATTAATATACAATTATATACTACATATAAATACTTATATACACTCATGTTCATCACACAAATATTTTCCAGTTGTGGGAATCGAACCCACAGCCGTGGATGCAAAAAGCAGGGTCACTACCCACTGCGCCACGCGGCCGTCTCTTTCTTTAATCTTTTGGGGACGTACTAACGTCCAAGATTTGCTTATACTTCAAAAAAGTGTGCACGTATCCACGTACATACTGGGTGTAAGGGACATGATACCGAAAACTGCGTGAAGAGGTTAAATTTAGTTTCCACAACGATATTTTAAATAACAATTACGTGGGAAATGAGAAAATTCAGATTTTGAAAATTTTGAGCACGCAATGTACAGCGAACAATGCGATAACAACGCTCCGCAATCTACTGTGTACGTACGAGTAGGTACGTACGCATCGACAGCAAATCGGCTGGCTACACTTACCTATCTAATACCTATTTTTTATACTTTACAAGTTTTTAACTAGGTACAGGTAATTAACTCACTTCAGGTTGTTTCTCGTTTACGAGACGTTCTGTCGTCATAGTAGGTACAATATTCATGAGTACTGAATTGATTTGATCTAAGCATTTCAAGACTTCTCAGTCAACACACACAAACACACACAATACAAACGACACAATTGTATGAGTATTCGTTACAGAAAATCACTACTAACATAACATAGAACATACACAAAGGTTTTTGAATTTTGGTTTGTTTGTCAACAGACCGCCGAACACGAACTAAAGAAAAAATAGCGTAGCGTCTAGCGAAAGGACCTAAAGTTTCAATATTTTGAAAATACCTATTAACCACGCCACGCGGCTTAGGTTAGAGAGAGATAGCAATTATTTTCCTCGGCACCGGCGGCGGTCGGCAATACAACGTCGCGCAGTTTGTTTGTGACTTTGTATAGATAGATACCTATTAGTCGTGACCTGCCTATTTGACCTCTTGGAAAACAGCTGATCGCGCGCATTTTGCAAATTAAATTTACATTGCTAGTTTTTGTTAAAATCTTGATTTGACGATTTTTATTAAAAATCGTATTGAGATAATGTTATCCATACCAGTGTTTGAATAATGCTACTATTCGTAAGATATCTTTTACGCTATAGAATAACGTGAGCACATGTATTGTATAACATTTTTATTAAAAAACTATTTTTTAAAATAAAATGATTATAAAATATTTCATTTTCCCATCTTTAAACTAACAACATATCAATTATTAAAGAATCATTCATTATCATTTATCGATAAGTTAACGCTCGATGTTATTTACCCATCCTTACTTTTCATAGACAATCTAGCGTTACGAAATGTCAAATTGCCGTAATCGTAGTTAAGCTGTGCAAATTAATCTCGTTGTGATTTTGTTTTTCAGAAAATAAATGTGAATAAATCGTAAATTCGGTGTAGTTTTTGGTGTAATTCGTACTGTACGCGTATAATAAAGGATTTAGACACTTTGTTCTTTAGAAATTACGTATAACGTAAGTGAAATATGTGATTTTAGTGACAAAACGGGTTTGTTTTGGTGATTAGACTTCTAAGAAAATTTTAGGTATAGATCATGCAATTGTCTACAAAACCTTTTCTTGTAGAGTTTCTCGTAGCAATGATGATCTTTGCTTTATAATAATTATAAGTATATTTCAGATGCAGACATTTCAAACACTCACACAGCTACCGGTGTATGCGGACACAAGTCATGAGGCTCGCTGGGCCTACGAAAAGCGAGTATGAATCCCATTATCAGTGTTGCCAGAAGGTTACTTTTGTAACCTTTTAGGTGATTTTTTGACTGCATTGGTTACTTTTAGGTTACATTAATAAAAAGGTTACTTTTACGTGGTATTTCGGATTTTTTACAAATAACTCACAATTTCGAATACCTAAAACAGAAAAGTCGTTAAATCAAGAAATGCGGACAAGTGCTCAAGAACTCATTGATGTTTCTGTGTCAATTCAACTACCATTCTATTAACTTTTAATACCTTTCCAGTAAAAAATATGAATAGATTGTTAAACAAGTGGCTGACACACACACAACAGATCCACTGTATAAGAGGTGTTTCCTTTTTGTTCAATCTTCAAAATAAGGTCACAATTCTCACTATAAATGAAGATGTCACAATTGACTTTGTGAAATAAGTAAGTTGCAGTAACATTGAATTTCTTAAAAAATCAAGTATAAATTATTATTCACGTCAATTGTTTTTTAAATTCTTGCTCTATAATTTTATTTTTCTTATCCCATGAGGAAAAGGCAAACAATCAGGGCCTTACATAAGATGATTCTATTTACGAGTAAAATCTTCTACGGTGTAAAGTAATTTAGTACTTGTGTAGCGGCAAACTTGGCTAGTATTCGTAACAGACAGATATTAAAAAAAAAACAAAATTACTTTAGCCCCTAGAGGCTGAAATGGTGGTTTAGCCATGCTGTGGAACGCAAAAAGCAAGAGTAGTTAGTGAAAAGGTTACTTTTTAGACAAAAAGGTTACTTTTTTTAATATTTCGGGTAACTTCTGACAAGACCCATCTGGCAACACTGCCCATTATGTTAAAGAAAATGGTTTTACTTGGACTTTTAAAGACTAATATTTGCCATAATTATTCCCATGAAAAAGTTTAGACATCCTGTTTAATTCTATTTCATAAGTATAACGTGATTGAACTTTGACCTACTTTAGGCTAAAGTAAATGACCTCAAAGGGACCGACGACTGCCGACGAGCGGCATCGCGGCGATTAGGTAGTTATTTGAAAATACAGGTTGTTTAAAAAATAATCGATTCTTGAAAGTTTCTTACAATCGTAACTCCTTCAATTGTACTTTGTTTTTTTTTTATAATAACACTAATGGATAATATACTTTTGGTACATTATGTGGGATCTCGGTTTAAGACGAAGGAAAATTCACAGTGTATAATCGATACAAGCCAAAAAACATTATTTTTTAAATAATGTTTTTTGGCTTTTGTCTGTCTGTGTCTGTCTGTTGGCACGATTTGAAATTATATTACGAACAAAGTTCTAGGATACTTTTTGTCGCGAAAATTAAATCAGAAGGGGGTGAAACAGGGGTTAAAAGTTTGTATGAAAAGTCCTTAATTTTTCATTCAAGTTATATTTGTAAAAAATTGTATGTGTACCAGAAAAATATTGGACTATATTTTGCTTGTCGAATATTAACTCCGTAGGTATACTATTCTAACCGTCTATATTTTGTATTTGTTCTGTATTTTAATTTCGTGTAGATACATATTTAAGTGTAAATATTTATTTATTTAATTTATTTATCTTGCAGGCTTGCAGTTCTTCGGAAGAAAATTATGAATGCCATCTTTTTTGCAGTATATAAACGCTTCCGTGTTTTTTGCAAGTATCCTTTTATATTGTACTTTTAGATAAATTATATCCATTTGGTACCCTATAACGTCGCTCAAGAGAATCCTGAAGGTCTGAATAAACAAAAGTGACAAGGGAATTAGGGAATTAATAAATAAAAAAGTTACTTGGTTGGTTATTTGATAATAAGTCATCCAGATATGTTGTCATATGAGTCAGGCTCGCGCTTGCCCATTATCTCACTCGCAACGTAGGTAGTAGGTACACCTGATGATAAGTGTAGACGTGGCTTAAGACGCGCTTGCTTAGAAATTGCCTTTTCGCTCATTAATGATACCCAGGTTGTAAGAATCAGGAAGGATTATTGATAGCAACTAGCCGATGCCGCCTTCACAGAACTTGCCTTCGGGTGCATATGGATGCACATAGAACAGTGACAGCACCATTAGAAGTCGTATCTTTGGATTTAATTGTCCCGTTCCCCAATAAAATTTAAATAGGTAAAGTTTGTGGTTAGTAGTTTTCATCTATGCTAATAAATATTTATGTATAAGCATAGATGAAAAAGCAAAGCGCTTTGTACGATTTGGATTTATATGAATAACGATGACATAGAGGTGGAAACTTCTTGTCTTACAGAGCGATGGTGAAATAGGGGTATTGCAAACGACGCGAACGCATTCCCAATCGGTCTATGGGCTCACCCCATGAACAAGCCTAAAAATCAGCGGTACTTAGCATATAGAGCTGAGGCAGCGCCTCATTCAGCCTATAAGCCTTAGTATTATGCCTTATGTTTTCTGTAGTTTATTTTATGCATTTTGATAAATAATTTTATTATAATTATTAAATGAAATAGCTTCGAGTCTTATATGTTCTGCCTCTTTCCAGATGATCTTTATATCAAAGTGCTGACATCAGCAGCCCGCAGACAGAGTCAACGTATAAGTACTCCACCCAGAAGAGTCAGCTCAGGCACTTTGAAGAACATAGAGTCGTACTGATACGACTTGTTCACTTTGACTAAGATGAAAAACAATACCTAGCAATTCACAGAGCCACCTACCTCTCTCTCTCGTATCAACCCATATTCGGCTCACTACTGAGCTCGAGTCTCTTCTCAGAATGAGAGGGGTTAGGCCAATAGTCCACCACGCTGGCCCAATGCGGATTGGCAGACTTCACACACACAGATAATTAAGAAAATCTCTGGTATGCAGGTTTCCTCACGATGTTTTCCTTCACCGTTCACCAGCCACCTACCTACATATCTACTAATCGTTATTGTAAAGAATAATGTTTAAATAAAATATAATTAACATTTACTATATTCTTCTTATCTTCTTATTTTTTACTGCTTCCTTTGTTTAGTGGTTAGACTTCCAATCACCACGATCTGGGTTCAAACCTGGGTCGGGCCATGTTCTTGTTTTTGAGAAATTTCAATAAAAGTCATAGCCCATTGTTTGAAAGTTGGTGTTTCACCCCGTGCCTCGGAGAGCACGTTAAACCGTCAGTTCCGCTCATTATTACTGACATCTGATGATTATTAACCCCAAGCCAACCCGCATTAGAGTAGCGTTGGTGGGTCTACGCTCCATATCTCTGAAATATTAGTATACTAAATATTTAAAGGTCGCTATTGACGGTCAATTATTCTCACATTTCTAAAAAGCAGTAGGTACCCACGCGGCATACTATACAAGTCATGTACGTAGTGACCAACACACGATCAATTATAGTCGTGGGCAGTGGCGGATTAAAGGTACAGAGCGCCCTAGGCAATCACTTTAGCGGCGCCCCTGTACCGGCCATCATAATACTGTAAATTTTAACTAGTTGTTTTTGCAATTACAATGACGTTGTATCATCAAACCCTAGACTTTAGTAGACCATGACCCTTGTACTTATGCTAATGCGCGAATAAATATAACGTTATATATATATAACTGTGAAGAAATCAAGAGGGACGACAGAACGATCATCGAAACTCATGATTACTCTCTGCTCTGGGAAATAGGCCTTAATGTATTTGTGTGTTGATAGATGATGGTGTGTTATGAACTCGTGGGTGCTACAAAAACGTGAGAATAATTGACCGTGGTTGATTTGTGGCTAGCGTAATAGCGCTATTCTGTAATAATGTAACTAGCATGAGTTTCGAGTCCGTCTCTGTCTATAATCTAGGTACCTATATATTATATGTATCATCTTATTATACATAAATAGAAATAACTCCGATACTTCTACACTGAGTTATAAAATCGTCGCTATAGAATAGCGTTAAGCTCAAAGCTCACCTATCGACGCGCGGAGCAGCTACGTATTTTACGTAGCGCCCTAGCTTGTCCGGAGGAGACAAGTTTTCGTTATGCGTTGCATGGAATTTCATACCAAACGTAGTGAACGCCTCGAGACGATATCGCATCATGTCCGCGACGATTGATGAGTTTTGAGCTTTATACGCTACAGCTCGTCTTTAGAGCCGTGATAGCTCAGAGGTATGTCTGTGCATTCGATTCGGAGAGCGTAGATTTAAATCAGGACTTTTGAGTTAATTTGAATTGAGCATTTTAAGAAATGAAATATCACGTATCTCAAACGGTGAAGGAAAAACATCGTGAGGAAACCTGCATACCTGAGAATTTTCTTAATTCTCTGCGTGTGTGAAATCTGCCAATCCGCATTAGGCCAGCGTGGTGGACTATTAGCCTAACCCCTCTCATTCTGAGAGAAGACACGAGCTCAGCAGTGAGCCGAATATGGGTTGATAACGAAGTTTGGCTAGCTCTCCTCCTCCTACGTGCTCAACCTCTCATTCGTGCTCAACAGTGAGCCGAATATGGATTGTTATAGAAAGAAAGAAAGAAAGAAAAGTTTATTCAGAATACACATCATACAAAGAAAAGAGAGAAAAAAGACAATAAATTAAATACATTGCAACTTGCATGATGTGATCCTAAAAGGGTCACCACAGCATATTGCAGTGTCCGTGGGGACACCGCGCTGATCTTCCGTGGAGCCATAAAGGTGACGTTTGGACGGTATCGAGACGTGCGGAGCACCTCTAACAAACATCGACAAATATTAAAAAGAGACAGATATGTAAATTTATTATATATATATTATTATATATTTATTTATATAATTATTATGATGACGCTAAGGACGCGGTATATTTGTACCGTTAACAAAATAAAAAACAAAACAAATTTTAATAGAATTTATTTTACAAAATATATTACAACAGCTAAATAAGTTCTAGTCGTATATCTATATATAATTGTCGTCGTTGGGCGCCCGCTTGTAGAAGGCGCGCGACACGTCGACGGGCCCGCGCAGGCCGAGCCACGAGCAATATCCATTGCGCCAGAGCAGCATTAGGGAGAACATTATCGGCACTGCTAGCAGCACGCCTGGGGGAACAAAGTTACAGTCAAAGTAAAAATATTCGAGAACATTTGTTCGTTTTTGAATTTTCATGATACATCTGGTATTGTTGACGTAATAATGATAATAATAATTATCGTCGGTAAACCAACTTTACAGATTATACATTTTTGTAGGGTTCCGTACCCAAACGCTAAAACAGGACCCTATATTACTAAGACTGCGCTTTTTGTCTGTTGGTCTGTCACCAGGTAACTGTAACTCATGAAGACAACCATAACATAGTAGGTATATGGTTAACTAGATTCTCATAAACAAGCAAAAGAAAAAGAGTAAAAATGTTTTCTGACATCTTTGAGAAGCTTTGTCTTCTCAACGCCCCATCCTCAGTGTCGTTTACTGACAAGAGCTGTATTAAGTTTTGGCCAGGAGCGTCAACCGTGAAATCTGTTCTTGGCACCGATATACAAAAGTTTAACAGTCCGAGATGTATTTTCGGTTGAAAAAGTAAACAATAAAGTATATAAACAAATAGGCTAAAATGACAAATAGGCGAATAGGTTCTTAATGTGTATGCATTTACCAATAAGTGTTCCGAGCAGTATGGCGCCATCCTTCTCAGGTCTGTTCCCGTATTTGTCGACGCAGCGCATGGTGCGGTGGATGTCGTGAAGGTGCTTCATGGTGTAGCCCCGCATCTCTACCGGCTCCTGGCAGCTGGTGAAACGAACGAGTGTTTAAGCTTCCATTGTTATGCAAGAAACGAAAAAGAAAGTTAGGATGCCAGAGTTCCCGACCCTATCATTAACAGCCGATGGACGTCCACCGCTGGACATAGGTTTCTTGCATGGACTTCCAAACACCACTGTTTTGAGCCGCCAGTATCCAGTTTCTCCCTCTACCTGCCTGATGTCTTTGGTCCACCTAGTGGGCTCGACCAGCTTCCCAGTTCAGGCCGCCATTCCAGCACCTTGGGACCCATCTTCTCTTCAAATTATATGCCATACCACTCGCCGTGCCTTGCTGAATTACAGACCTTCTTCTGACTTCCTCATTTCTGAATTTCTGATTCGATCACACAGAGAAACTCTAAGCATAGCTCGCTCCATCGCCCGCTGAGTGACTTTAAGTCTTCTCATGAGACCCATAGCGACCAAGACTCGGACCAAGTCATCAAGTTGTGTAAGGCGAGGCTAGTACCTAAGTTGTCAGTCTTCCCAAATAACCTCACCTGCTCGTGGTGCACCTTTTATCGAGGCTCTGGCGACCGATAAATGGCGGTATATAACGATTTAAATTTGGCTAGACTTCACAAATTACACAAGCCGGTATTGGGCAGCAGCGACTCCTGTGAGAGAGGACTGGTCCTTCGAATGACTAACCTGCATGTGTGGTAATTTATGGGCATTACCTTGCATGAATAGAATGCAATGCCTTGATAGGATCTCAGAAAATACCATAAACTTACACCATCTTCTCCGAAGCGTTGACGCGCTTGTGTTCCACCACCGGCACCAGCATGTCCACCATCCACTGCGTGGAGCAGTCGCACAGGTACGGGTTGTTGCTCACGTCGATCTTCTCCAGCAGATCCCAGCGCGAGAGGAAACGGGAGTCTATCTCGGACAGGTTGTTCGATTGCAGGTAGAGCTGTTTGTTTTTTAAAACAATAAGTTTTAATTAATGTTGTCAGGCGTCCGTTTAAAGCCTAGGACCTAGCATAACTAGGACTAGTTAGCTTTTTGGTCGCATAACCGGTCAAAATAAATAATGTCCGACTTGTCCGGCTTTTGTTAGGCTTTTTGTTTTTGTTTTGCCGACTTTTGGTCGTTTCCGCAGCACTGACTCCTAATACTGAGAAACAAAATCCCCAATAATGTAGGATGTCCAGCATTTTTACCCAGATGTCCGGCCATACTGAGTGGTCTGTCCAGCTATTATGTTTGCTGACCCTAGTTTTAATTTCATTCTCATTAATATTGGCCAAGTAATCCTATCTACTTATTATCTTAACTTCTACCTTAAAATCTAAACTGATATTAAAGAGATTGATAGGGTGATATTTCATTTCTTGTTTGTTTTTTTATTTTACATTTATTTACTTTAAAAACTTCTCGACAGAATTTAAAAATTATGCCACATGACAGGCCTTGATTCATTCAAAACAATTACCTCTTTAACCAGCGGCCAGTCGTAGGTCTCGCCGATATCATCAGCCCTGGCCAGCGCCCTGGGGTGTACAGACCGCAGCTGAGGGTTGAAGCTGATGTGCAGGCGCTGCACAGTCTGCAGGCCGGCCAGCGCGCCTGGCCCGATCCTGGTCAGCTGCTCCATGTTGCACATATGCAGCTCTTGCAGCTTGCGCAGGACGGGGAAACCGCTGTGGACAAGTTGCATTTTACTTCCACAGTCTATCTGGTAGTATCCTTAAGTTAATCTGTAAAATCTTATTTTCTCCACTCCACAAACCGTAAACAACAACACTTTCGCAAATAGTGCTCTGACGTCGCTTGAAACTATTAAACAGAAGAACTGAAGGTTGGTTTCGTTTACTAAGTTTTACTCACCTACGCTTTGTCTGCCAAGTATATTTTTTCATGTTCATCTAAGGCAGTAGGCTCTAAAATGGGATTCTGGATCGGTTTGAGTGCAGAATAATAGTCTAATGGGCAGAAGATATGGGTGGAATGAGGAGAATCATCTCTAAAGGCGACTCCTATTAGACTCTGATCTCGTTCGCCTGGAAATCTCGACTTTCTGAAGTTTCTTAGGTGAGAGGGCCATTCTGAGTCAACCATCTACTGTCGAGCACTACTACGTACTACATCTACAGCTATCATTTTGAAAGTCATACTGACTTCCAAAATACATCAATTTAAACGATTTAAGAAGATAAGATACTTACGGGTTATCTTTCGAAGTCGCATCCATCTCTTTAATCGGATTCTGGTTCAAATTCAAGAAAATGAGGCTCTTCGCCTCAACCAGCTCTTGCGGGACGACGGTCAGCTTGTTGTCGCTGATGTCCAGGCGTTCCAGGAACCGGGGGGTGTGGAGGAACTTGTCCGGGATGTCATCGAAGCCACAGGAACGCATGCGAAGGATCTGGCGGAGAAATATTATAGTTTCACACTAAACGTTTAAACCCGACGCCAAAAGTGGGGTGTTATAAGTTTTACATCGATGTCTGTCTGTGGAATCGTAGCACATAAACGGATGGACCGATTTCAATGCAGTTTTTTCATTTGAAACACATTAAATAAGTAATTTTCTTTGAGCTCACATACTCGTATAGCAACACAATTTAAACTTTTCTGTTATTCCATCATAACATTTAATTTCTTGCTTAGAAGTCGTTATTAGACTCTAGCTAAAAACTTAGTGCACGCCATGACTAATAATGATACGAAACAAATTCCATTACCTTCATCATGGGCAGACTGGATATGGCGATGACGGTGACATGGTCTAAGGTGGTGATGGGGTTCCCGCTGAGGTCCAGCTCGGTGAGCTCTGGCATGTGCTCGAACAGGTCCTGGTGCAGGGAGTGCAGCTGGTTGTGCGCCAGGTTAAGCACGCGCATGGCGTTCAGGGGCTCGTACTTCTCGGGGGAGTAGCGACCCTGTGGGGAATCAATTTGAATTATATAAAATTAAAAAAATATATATATATCCAATTTCAATATGACCAATATTCCTGTACCCCTTCAATAGATTGAGAAAGACTGTGTTTTGAGTGGGTACGAGAAAAGCCCAGCCGCGGGTGATCGAACCACGACCTCTCGGTGATTCCAGTCACTTCTTTGAGGCTTTAATATTTGCACGAACAAGATTAATTATTATTCGCTAAATTCGGTATCTTATCGAGCATCAAAAGACATAAATATTTGGATTTGTTAGACTTATTTTCTGCATATTTCAGTCTTCTTCCATGTATCATCAGCTATAATAATTTCTGTAGCTCTGAAAATGGAACTAGCAGTAATACTATTCCATACTAAATGGCGCTGCTAGTAACATGTTTTAACTTATAAGGGTTGATTAAACTTACGACTACAAAATTTTGGATAACAAAGTACGTACATAAATCATCGGTTACGTGTCATAATCTGTTTTCTGTCTAAATCTTGGTATAAGTTTACAAGAACTATGATTTTCTGCAACAGCGGAATACTGTATCGTTGCCATTACCAGAAGATTAACAGAAGCAATCGACTGTGATGCAGACGGGAGACAATTTAACAGTTACACGAACTTTAGATAAAAATATAACATTCACCTATACACATTTCTTAAAAAATAAGTACTTGATTCTTATCAAATCTTCTCGGTAGAATCTGCAACACTCACTGCTTAAATTTTTAAAAGTGTTTATAAATGAAAATACATAAAACAATTTAATTTAGAGTTTGGTCTCTCAAAATTACCTCAAAAGCGTGTGGGCTTAGTCTTTCGGTGGTAAGTTTGTTGTGGCTCAGATCTAACTGTTTCATCTGCTGCAGACCCTTGAAGCTGGCGGTCTCTATGAACTCTATGGCGCAGTGCGAGAGGTTGAGGACCTGCACCGGTAGCTCTGCCATCACTGTGACGTTTGTGAACAAGTTCTCACTCATGTCTATGGTTACTGGCTTCATGGGTTTTAAATCTGAAATCAAATTTGCCATAAGCACATCTATACTAATATTATAATGCTGGAAAGTTTGTTTGTTTGTTTGATTGAACGCGCTAATCTCAGGAACTACTGGTTCGATTTGAAAAATTCTTTCAGTGTTAGATAGCCCACTTATCGAGGAAGGCTATAGGTAGATATATTTTATCCCCGTATTCCTACGGGAACAGGAACCACGTGGGTGAAACCGCGCGGCGTCTACTAGTATTATAATCTCTGCCTACAGAGAAATCCGTTTGATAATTAAAATACGAGTACATGGTATTTTACTTACTGGCCCATTCTTCCGTTTTAAAATATTCTGTAATGCCTTGATCTAGACAATTCACTTTGTCATCTTTGCAAATACATTTTCTGCATATTCCAGTCTCCTTCCATGTGTTATCAACTTTAGGAGCCTCTGTAGCGTCTGAAAATTGAACTATTAGTTATGCTATTCCGCACGAGATGGCGATGTGACTTACAATTTGTAATAATTACTTGGAGGTTGCTTTTATTAAATTTTGTTATTTTTGAATGTCAAAATAAATATACGAGAACGATTCCGATTTAGTAAAATCGCTCCAAGAATCGTATTATATTCAGTTTAGCTACTAGTAAGTGGCTAAATAAGTTTAATTAATATCACATGTGCGCGGACACACTCTTCCTGATTCTTAATTAATTATTATCCAAACGGTTTTTATTATATTAGAACTATTTTTTATTTTCGACCTAATATGAAGCGATTTTGCTACTCTACATTCTTGCCTAAAATTCTTGGAAAATTATTTGACACGTTTGTAGAACTCATCACTAGTATCATGTTGACGTTCAACATACAAATCATACAACCTCTCTCTTTTTCTATGCAAATCTGGTGTCGCTGAATCATACATAATACATCAGTAATGTACATCAGTAATCGTTAACGTTTTACTTACAAAAATGGAATTAAATAATTTGTGAAAAGTGTTAAAGAACAAGTGGTACATCTCATCTGGACTAAAAGTAGATGGTAAGAAAGAAAGATCATAAATTAAACTTGTTCTCAAGTTCTGGATGCGATTCGACGTTACTGGTACATAAGTAATTTTACGTTTGGGAAATTAGAGGTAGAACCTAGTTTATTTTAAAATTAGATAGGTATCTACTCATTATTTAACTTGAGAATTTTCTTTTATATAAATTATAGATAACGTTACTTACTTTCGCAGTTGACTACGATAAAAACACAGCCAAGCACCAAAACGGAAATGACTCGCCACGCCATTTCCACTGAAATAAAATTGATATCTAAACGGAGATTCCACGCAAATCTAGTTAACTTACATGGTTTAAAATCTACAATCTAATCGCTGGTATTAAAAGATTATTTTTTTTAGAAAATTGAAGTTTAATTGAGTCAATTTAAAACTATAAAATCCTAGAGTTTGGCTGATGACATAATAATTTCGGCTCAGAGTGAAAAAGTTTGTGTCCCATATAAGGCAGTGGCGTCATAAATGCACGAAGGACCAAAAGAAAGAATTCATTAAGAACCTATTTTAAATAAGAATTTTTCTATTTTGTACGATTTGTACAATAAGTACAACGTACTAAAACTCTAGTTAATAACATTATTATCAATGCATGCCACCGATAAAAGAGCTTTTATGATTTTCACTTTATAATCGGGTGGTTTAATAATTAGAAAAACCTTATTTGTCAAATAGTTAGGATTATCGGTTATTATTTCTGAAACTAACTTTTTTCCTATTTCAATGATAATTTAATCTGCTTTCAAGTCTGAATTTATGTCTTTAGCAGAGTACTAACATGCATATAACCACGTACCTAATAATAATAAAAATTAATAGTCCAAGTAACTACCTACCTACTTATTTATTTATAGGTACGCTGGTGCGTAAACACCTATCTTGATAAGAATTTCTTTTTCAGCTATATTTACTCTGTAAATATATCAAGTAGGCATAGCTGGGCATTAACTCGTTAATCCGTTAATCGTTAATTAACGAAGTTAACATTTTTATTAACGGATTAACTTTTAAGTTAACTTTTAAAAATGTTAACGGACCCGTTAACTTCCGTTAATATGCAGAAGTCCGTTAATCGTTAATCCAATGCCTACTATTTACCGCGCGACGTGATTAACAGGTTTAGACAAGTAAGAAATTATGAAAGATTTTTTATTCAAAGAAATCAACAAATTACTATATTTATGTTAAAATTATAGATAAAATCAACTAAAAACAAATTATGGCACTTTTCCCAAGTGCTCACCTTTATTTTTCCAGTGGGGATCTCACACAATGATATAAAAATGCAATATTAACCAGTCATATTAACGGATTAACGATTAACGTTAACTTGCGTTAATTCTTCCGGAATGTAACGCTTTAACGTTTAACGAAGCTAACTTTTTTTGTAGCGGATTAACGATTAACGAAGTTAACTATTTGTTTAACGGTGTCCAGCTATGCAAGTAGGTAATAAATGAAAATGCCTTAACTTGAATGTGAGACCAATTTGGCCGCTATCCTTTAATAATACGAGTAAGGTAGGTACTTACCTAAAGCAAAAACTTTGCTCTATAGAACACTATTGACACTTTTAGTTTCAACACAAATCACTATAACCCAATGTCCGAGTTTAGGTAGGTTGTATGTGAAATTCGTCGTTGTTGTAGAACAAAATGGCTGACTGGCTGCTATCTTATCGCGCACTGTTTTATCATTGACTTATATTGTTATCAGGTGAAATAGAGTCCCAGTTATAGCGGGTAATTCACAAGCGTTTATCTAAAGCGGAACTACATAAATATAATATCATTGTTTAAACTAAAAAAACTGACAGAAACTTAAGAACGAAGTTACTTTAAAATACTATACATCATGTAGTAAGTTTATAAACCCGCGACTCGTCCTCTCGCCTATTCTTCTTCTCATTTGGGATTTCGATTATGTTATCTATTAAAACGAACAATAATTCTTGTAGATACTTATAGATATTTAATTATTTATTTATACGCAGGTAGATAGATACATAAGAACCTATTGCGTGTAAGTCACAAACGACAACGAGATATTGGACTTAGATAAGGTTTACGTTATTTATTTTCAAAATATGGGTAGTTACACATAAATACAATTGTATATCAGAAAGTATGACAACTAAGCTATAGTTTATTATGTATATCTCTGAAATATACATGTAATTACTATCAAAAATCATATAGGACCTACCTCAAAACTGTAGTTTTAACGAACTATTGAAAAAATCGCTAGCAATGTAGCCCCACCACTGTTTACAGTGAACACATACGTCGCTGATACTGTCAGATACACCTGATTCGCAGAACAATACTATCCAACACCATTCTCATTGATGACTCAATACCTGTCTGTAAGAAATGCCGTAATATTCATTATTCAGAAGATATTATTCCGAACAATTGTCATAAATAATAAATGACTCGATATGTATGATTTCGACTGTAGCTACTTACCTATCTACTCTATTGTACGTCAGAACCACAGTAAAGATATCTTTACTGTGTCAGAACTGATTAAGATTCATATAACCAAATTTTCTTTTTGAAATATTTTAAAAATGCATCAAAATGACGTAAGCTTGTCGGCAATCTGTAAACTATTATTTGTGAAACTGTATAGTTCCCTACTTATTACAACTGTAACGACTCTATATCTATTATTAAGTATTTATGTAGAAATGAAAGAAGAAGATGGTGAATTGTCCACCATTTTTGTTGAGTATCACTCATACTCGTAGGATTAGAAAAAAACACTTAAAATCATTTATTAACATGCTGATAAAAGGAAAAGTGTCTGTCTGTGATTTATAAATTTCACTGTTTTCTTTAGTAATTAGTTACACAATAAAACCCATAAACAAACCAAAATTTTTATTTCTTTTTCTGTTTGTCAGGGCTATACTCTAGAATGCCTGAATTGAATTTAATGGGACTTTCACTGGAAGTAAGAAGATGTCATTGAGGAACATACTTAATAACTTTATCCCGGATACCTCCGCCATGGTTCGCGCGTCCTTAATAAAATTATTTTTTATTTAGTATAGGTACATACTAAATATAATTATATATGTATATCATATAATTAAAGTAAGGATAAACGAATAATAATTTTCGTTCTTTTACTGTATGTCATATAACAGAACATAATTCAAGTGCATAGATATAGTATATAACAAGTTATCGTCCTCTGATATGTTACCTTGTGACTCAAATCAATACTACATAGGCGTGTTATCAAAAGATAACAAAACTTCGATTGATTAATTCTGACCAAAAATTAATTAATCATCTATATGACCTACTTGTAGGTATAAAAAGTCGGGTTAACTACACCATTATAACTGTTGATGTAGTCTAGCACATTGATCACTTTTATCTCAATATTCCTATGCATGAAATCTAAGTAAAGCATCGAAGCGATATCGAACGCAAAATTACGTTACGAAGCATCGCCGAAAAATTCTATAAGATTTAGGTATTTCGGAGAGTTCGCCCATGAACTTTTCGATCTAGTTCTTCATTCAGCTTTTTGTCATAATGTTAGTTAGTATTCCTACGTAGTTGATATCCCTTGGACTCATTTGAGCGTTTTGGGTATTCGTTCCTGATTCGCACTGTGTAGTTATGAAATGGTCTTCCCAACTTCTGTTTTGCCTACCACCTATATCATGGATATCTTCCAATCAAGAGTGAATAGGCACATTCTAGGCAAGCGTCAAAGGCATAATCGCTTACCATCAGGCGTGATTGCAGCTAAACGCTGGCCTATATAATGTAAAAAACATTATCCTCCTTCTGACGCAGTTGGGGAATGTAACCGCTTGGCACAGCTAGTACCTAAATAATGGAAACAATCAGTAATCAGCTGAAAATGGAAAAAAATGGAGAGATTACTGAAGCAGTCAGTAATCTCTTCATTTTTTTCCATTAAATGTTTTACAGTATATTTCAATATGCTTTTCATAATCTTGCCTCAACAAGTAGGTAATCTTCATCCCCATAAATATTTCAGAAATCATTTGCTTACAATGGTTTTAAAATACCTAATTAGAACCGCAGAAATTCAATACTATTTTAAGAGATACCTCGTTAAAACCAATATTGACTTACTTGTATACAAGATTTAAAATAATTTAAACTCTATGCCATTTATGTTAAAGGTTATTTTCTCTTACAACAAAACAGGGAATTATTTTACGAAAGGGTGCCAAAGTCAAATAAGGCCGTAGGGACAGTAATCCGATGCGCGCCATCTAGTGTCGAGTAGGATAATCACTTGGTAATTGACGTTAAGCGTACATTGACGACAAAACGCGGGAAATTGCCCTAAGTGACGCCATTTTCTTGTATCGGATTTTCTTTTAATTGGTATTTTATTTAAAGACCATTTTAAGTGGCCATTAATATATCGTATTTGTGATTTTCCATTTCATTCTATAAGTAATTTCCCAATAGGAAAACTAATATTACTTTGTTTATTAATTTAGTCTTGATGTTCACTGAAACTACAATAAACAGGACACCGGTATAATTTTTTTAATAATTTAAACAAAATTACTGAATAATATAATAGTAAATAATAAATATTTGTTTATTCATCATCATCATTATCTACCCATATTTAGCTCACAACTGAGCACGTGTCTCCTCTCAGAATGAGAGGGGTTAGATCCTGGAGTTCCACCACGCTGACCCAATGCGGATTTGTCTATTAGAAATACGAAAAACCACTAAGGCGCTTCTTACGCTAAGAACGATATTTTACAATGGGCTGCCCTGCCTCATATGTCTGTAATTACCAAGACATACGAGTACATAGCTAATCACGAAATTTAAGCGATAAAGTTTTCTATTTTCTGTGTACCAAACAACTCTTCTGACTCGTTGCGTTACCTCATGACCTCATGATGGATGCAAGTTCGAAGTGTAAAGTCATGATGGATGCAAGTTCAAAGTGTAAAGTCCTTTTTGTCTTTCCAAAAAAAATCTCAGTAACAGCTCGAACTCATGTACCTACTCTTCAAACTTTATTACAGCAATACTGTTTAGATTCGAGGCAACTATTATTTATGTATGTAGAGACGTGATAGCCTCTGCCTTCGCTTCGAAGGGCGTTGGTTCACCTCCAACTTTTCAAGAAATGTGCATTTCATTAAATTAAATATCACATGTCTCAAACGGTGAAGGAAAAACATGGTGAGGAAAGCTACCTACCTGAGAATTTTCTTTATTCTATGTGTTGTCTGCCAATCCGCATTTGGCCAGCGTGGTGGACAAATAAGGCTTAACCCCTCATTCTGAGAGGAGACTCGTGCTCAACAGTCAGCCGATATATATATAATCTAGATACATCCCTTAATGAGCTATGTTATGAAGAGTTATTAATTACTCCTCTTTCTCTCATAGCGAGATAATACCAGTTCAACTTACACTATTAACAAAGAGACTAAAATCAAGCGACATCTCTACAGTTCTCCGGGCACGGACCTCTTTAAAAGTCCTCTATCAAGCTTCAAAAGACTTTTTGAAAGTCTTTTAAAAGTCCCGCACAAATTGTTTTTTAACTAAGGCAACTCTTCACACCCTTAAGATGATATACATGGAATTTTGAACTTTATCTGCAGGTTTTAAAGGTCAATTTAGCTGTTTATCAAGACTTTGCGTTAGGCTAAGAGTTGTTTAGCGGTGACAGATCCTAACAAGCCAAAGTAGGGTTGACAACGTTCAGTTTTAAAGACAAACATTTAAGTTAGGAAAAAAAAATAGTTTAATGTAAGAAAATCAGGTATGTACTCGAAGCGTTTCGTGTCTTCGTTCCTAATGAGGATGATGACTAGGTTTGAATATATATATTTTTATGATACATTCGGGTAAATAAGGTCAATGTTAACTAATTTATACATAAAAAGCAAAGATTGTCTGGATATTTGCAAAATAAACAAGATTATAAAACAATCTAAATCTATTAAAAATCTTTTATCGTAACTAGATGAAAATTCATACAATTATAGCTTCCTTACATTAAATATCACATTTTTCAACACATGAATTATAAACATAAACGCACAAATAATAAAGATATTAGTAATTTTGTTTGAACGCCCATACAAATCTAACGATCATTAAGATAAAGATAAATAAGATAAATATACTTTATTTGCACACCACAAAGACAAAAACAAGTGAAATAAAAAACAAATTAGGAATAGATCAGCATACAAAAGGCGGCCTTATCGCTAAGTAGCGATTTCTTCCAGGCAACCTTCGGTTTAGGAAAACTTAAGGACATCAGCAGGTGGCGTAAAACAAAAATAACCATAGTATTAGTAATACACATACATACAAATAATTTACATCCTAATACATAAACAATATTACACAAATACCTACAATAAATCATTATGGCCTACGACGTCATTAAATCGTGCCATTTTGTATGGAGCGTTTTTCAGAGATCCGAATAGCTCAGAAGTAATGATCGCAGATATCCTGTTACTCTTACAAAATTGCTTTACTATTAGCATAGGGGAAATACGTACAAAATGACATATACGGACAAAATGACACAGGCATCTTATTTTAAATTCTGCCGCTTCTAGCCCGCCATAGATAAGTACATCACATGACTCTATCCGGTATTACTAACCTGTCAAAACGTGAACTCGCGCCAGTCTTTCGTTTGGGTGTCATGGCTGACGACAGACATTGGTAAGTTACGAGTTTTTTTTAACTGCAGCGAGTTTTGTGTATTTATATTATATTTTTCATAATATTATCTTGTGTTTACATATGTTACATCCCTTAAGTACTTGTTGTTGACTTCAAGTAGTTTTTTTATAAATAATAATCATTTAGCATTTATTGTTGAATTTTGATTTTTTATAACGCTTTAAGGACAAAATGACATACATATGTAACGGACAAAATGACATAGATATGTCGTTTTGTCCATATGAACTCAACTATAGATACCCAACATCTGTTTCTCGTTACTAGCTGTTAATTTCTTTACAGATATTAACAGCTGATACCAAAATGCCACGTAATTATAAGCGTACGACTGATCGTTAATCCTGGAGTGAGGAATCAATGCGCAAAGCTATACACCCAGGGCGTGTTGTTACACAATTTCAAATTGCTGGCCTGTTCAAAGAAGCTTATGGTAAGGCGGCTACAGTGCAAAATGGTTGTAACGGATTTAAGAGCACTGGGATTTGGCCTCTAAATCCTGAAATATTTCCCGATTATATGTATGAACCAGCAGAGACTACAAACATACCTGCACTGGCAGACACCACCAATATGCAATTTAATCAGCAAATAGGTCCTATTCCAGTTCCCATAGCAGGACCCTCCACACAACAGCTAGACAATTTGATGTCACTTCCTGGAACGCAACATATAACCCGCGCCGTTACACCTGACAATAACGACACAACAGTTCAAACAACCGACTCTACTGAAACAACTGATAATTTAACAGCAAACACTGGTCAAGACCTTATTATACCTGCTGCAAATGAAAATTGCCCATCTATTGGTAATGAATTACATCCCTCATCTCATACTTTAGCAGTGCCTATTGAAGTTTTATCTCCTGTCCCAAAAGGACTTTACGTAAGTGGCCAAGGCAAACGTAAGCCAACGAAACACCAAACATCTTTAGTTTTGACTTCCACTCCAAATATGAACGAAATTAAGGCTAAAAATGAGCCTAAAGCTCCTTCAGAGAAGAAAAAACGAAAGGTTACCAAAACCATATTCCATGAAGACAGCGAAGAAGAAAATTGTCCAAATTACACTCAAGATGACGAAGAAGATTGCGCATGCATATATTGCAACGATCTTTATTCACGATCAAAACCTGGAGAAGACTGGTTGCGGTGTTTAAAATGTTCGCATTGGGCCCACGCTTCTTGCGCGGACGTTTCTAAACGAACCAAGCGGTTCATTTTCGAGCTTTGCTTATAATTTTAAAACTTTTGCCGTGTATGTCATTTAGTCCGTATGTGGTATGCCATTTTGTCCATAGCATATGGACAAAATGG
This sequence comes from Bicyclus anynana, assembly GCF_947172395.1. Taxonomy (NCBI): domain Eukaryota; kingdom Metazoa; phylum Arthropoda; class Insecta; order Lepidoptera; family Nymphalidae; genus Bicyclus; species Bicyclus anynana. The sequence continues at coordinate 3,905,759 of NC_069090.1, forward strand.
ATTTCGTTGATCTCTGTTAAATTTAAAATTATTATTTTTTCTACTTTGTTTATCTTTTAAGTATCTATTATAAATCAAAGATATGAAACCTAAGATTACTGGTGTGCAAATATGAATGCGCTGTGATTTACCATTGAAGAGTTATGACCCAAAACCAAAACTATATGTCATTTTGTACGTACTTCCCCTACTCCTAATTTTTATACAATTCAAAAAACTGTCATCATCCCTATTCGCCCTGCGATGTTTTGAAGTTCCTTCTTCCCTACATACAAAGTAGGTACATACAAGGTATCTTCAAGTCAAGAGTGAATAGGTCATTCACAACAGTGAATAGGTCAATAGTCACATTATAATAGACCAAAAGGCTGCATCTTCGCTTACTATGAGGCGTGATTGCAGCCAACCACTGACCTGGCTTGTACAATCTAACCCGGAAAAATCTGCGGTTCCTGTGGGATTTATGAATTTTACTAAGTACGCAAATGCTGAAAGCTTTTCGATTTATATCGAACATCGATGCAATTCAATTTCAATTTAGACAAGTATTTAATTAAGTGTATTAACTCAGTAAAGAACTTACTGATTCAATTCAAATAATTTTTTCTTACTACAATAATAATTATTCTCACGTAATGTACAACCCTACAGACCAATCGACCCGAGGGTTGGTAGTTTGGTACCTACTTTATGTGGTGTCTTTATTACTGTCATCATGCCCTTATTAAGATCCCACAGCTGGACTGTTATTAGTCTTATCAGCCCATTTTATAGGTCCACTAGTCCACTACAGGGTCAAAACTACTTCTGGAATATGGACCCACCTGTCGTGCAGAAACCGAAATGGGTGTGGATTTTCATCCTCTTCCTAACAAGTTAGCCTGCTTCCATCTTAGATAGCATCATCACTTACCATCACGTGAGATTGTAGTCAAGGGCTAACTTGAATGAAAGAAAAAAAATTACTCATCGCCTTAGTATCATAACCTTACGTTTCAAAAGTGCTTGTAAACTAAACCTATACAATGCTCGCCAAGGATCTTTGTGATTGTGAAGTTAGCTGCGGAATGAGTAGGTATGCGTATTCGTACAGACGCGAACCCCCCGCTCGCGTTGTTTTATTGGTTCAAAAAATTAAAAAAAATCTAAATTCATTTATTTCTGTAGGCTCAGTTTACAAGCACTTTTGATACTTCAGTTTACTATTTGTAAAGATTCTACCATCGGTTTGACAGACAGGTTCTGCTGAAAAGAAACCGTCAAGAAACTCAACAGTAATTTAAAAAATCATACAATATTATAATTTAGAATTGATGACAACATTACAATTTCTTATAGTTTTACTTTCTGTGTGAAGGTGGAAGCTGATCCAATGGCTCCAAGCATCTTTATCATTGAGGAACTCATCAATTGTTCTGGTGGTGATTCATTGCGCAGTCATTTGTGCTAACTCCACAAACACAATATCTCGTGGTGGGCACTGTACTTGAAATAAATATGATTTTGACTTTCATTATCAGTTTTCTTTTGTAACGATTAAGTATAAGATGTTAATGATAATTAAGATGCGACTTAACGTGCTCTCCAAGGAGCCGTGTTAATCACCAACTCCTAAACTCCAGGCTTAGAATTTTCTCTGAGAATTTCTGGGAAGAAAAACTTCATAGCCCGAGTTCTTCCTGGTTCCCTCACCTATGCTACGAACCTAGAACCTCGTACTAAACCACAAATATAAACCACTGGACCAACGCGGCACTATTCATCTGTATCACGAAAATCACGTAGGACAAACGTGTATATTGCTTAAATTAATACAAGATTACCAGTCGAGACATTCATTAAACAGGACATTAATAACAAAAGTTTATCTGTTTACCAATAATGATGATAGAAATTTAGATTTAACATTAAAAAGCAATAACATTGTAAGTACCCATGTTTGTCAACTCTTCACTTGCGTCAAAATAAAGTCACATTAAAGGCATTTGCAAATGTCAGCCGGTCCCTCGCCGCTCTTTAACCTTTAAACGATTTAATTAGCTGCTCCAACGGGGTAATGATTCAGAACGACTTACTTACAAGGGAGTATATTCGTAGGTAGAGCTACGCGGCGTAGCGTTATTCTATAACGATGTGTTAAAGAATAACGCTATCCACGTGGCCAGCGTTACCTTATAACTATCTTTTTGTAATAAAATCAAACTACGTCCTACTCACTAACGAGCAGCGTAGTGGCTTTATATTCCAAATCCTCAAAATTACTTCTTTAAAAGTAAAATAATATTGTTTTAACCTTAGAATATTTAGACTATGGACCTGTTTCGCACCCAAATTCACCAACAGAAAAGTTTTTAAGGGGGACGAGGTAAACTGACACATCGAAAATATTTAACACCATTAAATATATTCAGTGTCCATACACTACACACAACTATAAATTTGACTTGTAATACACACACGCGTAATTTTTACACAGAATAACAAAAACATCGCTTAGATTATCCACAGAATATATACATAGAGTATTCGATTAATTTATGCTGTTCCGTCAAAAGAATCGATTCTTTTTAGAAATTGTTTTTATATTTTGATAAAATTTAGGTATACCTACAAATGAAACGTTTCTCCATCAAAAGGTGGAACCATTTAGTAAAAACTAAACTACAAGTTTTTGGCCGTTTTTATGCCATTCAACACAAACCGGCATTTTTAGGAAGCTGTTTACACGACGAAAACGATTACAACAAAGAAACATCGATTCTATAGCAACAGTTATTATAAACGCGTTAGATCATTTATTTTTGATCTTTGCCAGAGGGGTAACGATTAGCGAGGCAAGTCCTGTTATTAATGGTCGAAGGTTTTATTTAACTCTACGGAATAACAGCTACTCGTAGTATCGATAAAAACACGTATAGACAAACAGATTACGATAGATATGTCAAGTAACGCCATATTGGATTGTCGCTCGCGAGGGGAGGTCGGGGCGAACGAATACAACTCTTTTAATTTTGCGAACAGAAGCTCCATCGTCGTGTGATTATATTAGGGGATGGTGCTATGCAATTGTGATATTAATAAATATAAATATGCATATTATTATTTTTGACATTTATATTAAGGTATCCTTGTATGTTATTTTCTGAATATGTATTTATTGATGATCAGTTGATCGGTTGTTTGAATTTGGAAAATGAAACAAACTTAAATTGTAAAAAAAAGTTATTTGTTAAATAAATAATGAATAAAGGAAGTTATAAATAAAACACACCTTTAAAACATTTATCGCTTGTTTTTGTTTTTATAAACAATAGTTATTATTTATTTTCAATTTATTTTTCATGCAAATGTAATCACAGACAGACACAAAACTGTCAATATATTTAGATAGTTTGAAAATTTCAAAAATGTAAAACATAAATATAAAATACGTTTCGCATAAGACTATCCCGTCGTTCACACAAAGCTCTATTTGATGTCGTCGCCTTTTTTGGTGAACTTTGGAAGATGCGTCATTAAAGCCCTGTGCATAGCGGCAATAGCTTTGCGACCTGTTCTGTCCATTATTCTGTCTGCTTTATTAATATTCCTTTTAGGAAATAGCCTGGCGCTTGCCTGGAGTCAAACTTAATGGTAAGCGGTGATGGTAAGCGCTTGCCTAGAATATGCCTATTAGATATTGAAATTATCAATATTGTGATATTACGTGTGTATTGTTTACACACAATTTACTTCATCGTTCATCATCATTAACAGCTCATATTCGTCTTACTGTTGAGCACGAGTCTCCTCTCATAATGAGCTAAAAAATCTCAGTTATGTAGGTTTTTCCTTTATCGTTTGAGACGCGTGATATTTAATTTCTTAAAATGAACTTAACAGTAAAGTTGGAGGAGCACGCCCGGACCGGATTCGAACCTACAAATCGAACCCTCCGAATCGGAGGCAGAGCTAGATAAATCCAGTGTTATCACGGTTCTTGTTTACTTGATAAATTATAATTAATATAAATAGTTTGCGCAAAACAATTTTAGATGAGATTATTTATCTCGATTAGAAATTTTTAGTTCTTCAAGCTCTTTTTTATTTTACTTGCGATACGATGACGAGCAGATGTTAATTGAAAATTATTAAAAAATAATCACACTTAACTTCAAAGCACCTCCAAGGTGACGCCAAAGTGGCAGCTAATAACGCCAATATGCGCACTCCGAACATCAAAGACCATCACTCGCTAAATCACAACAAAGTGAACAAACAAGATTATCCAAACAATTCCCCCTAATAATGCGCTTGTAATAAACTTCAATTATAATATCCTACATAATAACAGGGCGATATAAACTCATTCTCAACCCCCACTCGACGTGAAAGGCTCAAATTAAAGCAATAATAACATTTAGCGCTGCGAAAAATGCGTCAGATTATTGACGTGGGTATGGGTTGGAAACATTTTGGAAAATTCATATTAGTGACAATCCTTTTTATTTCATTCGTGATGAGCTGTGATAACCCAGTGGATATGACCTCTGCCTCAGATTCCGGAGACCGAGGTCATATTTCTATTCATTATTAATATTAATTTCTACGTGTAAGTCTGCCAATCCGCATTAGGCCAGTGTGGTGGACTATTGGCCTATCCCCTCTTATTCTTAGAGGAAACTCTTGCTCAGCCGTGTGCCGTATATGGGTTAATAATGACAAACAATCAAGATATATGTTATACTAGCGGACGCCCGCAACTTCGTCCACCCTTAGACCTCTTTAATTCAGCCCTTAGTAGCTTCGCTGTAAAAATGGAGTAACTTCTCCCGTTTTCCCAACATTTCCCTTCACTGCTCTGCTTCTATTGATTGTAGCGTGATGAAAAGTATACAATAACCTGCCCAGGAGTATGAAGAATAATTGTACCAAGTTTCGTTAAATTCGTCGAGTAGTTTTTGTTTCTATAACGAACATACAGACAGACAGACAAATATTTTACTGATTGCATTTTTGGCATCAGTATCGGTCGCTAATCACCCCTAATAGTTATTTTGTAAATATACTTCATGTACTGAATTGACTTTCTACAGATTTATTATAAGTATAGATAGTGAGCTACAAATAATTATATTATTAAGACCTTTGACTATATATCAATTATTAAGACGTGAGTTATATCGGTTCCGTTTCCGTTTCGTTAGTATTGGGATAAAATATAGCCTATAGCGCTCGGGGATAGTGTAGCTTTCCAACAGTGAAAGAATTTTTCAAATCGATTCTTTAGTTAATTTCACAGCCTATTCAATGCAAACAAACAAACAATCAAATCTATACTCTTTATAATATTAGTATAGATATAGCGTGTGACGTTAGCCAGTTTTATAATCGCTGCATTTAATTTTCCAGAATAAATTCACTTTCTATAGTAATTATCCAGTACTATTGGATGTGGCGACAACCCTACCTAGTCGATAGAGTAGATTCGGGATGAAATTGGCACGTGTTTGCGCGTATAACCAGTTTTATGCGTTTGTTTACTTATTCTAATAAATTGTTCTCACGTGCATCTAATTGTTGTAGTTATTTTTCATTGTTGTGCGTTTTAAACTTTATTTTATAGGTATGTAGATCACTTTGAATTTTGAAACTTGTTGTTCTTACTCTGGTTTAATTAAACTAGCAGACCAGGTCCAGCTTCGCTGGATCATTATCTTCACCTTCACCTATCTTCACCACGTCATCATCACGTCAAAGGTCCTAGGTATCGATCCCCAGCTGGGTCGGTCGGGTTGCGAGGTTCCGGTCGTGGCTAGTTACCACCCTACCGGGCCGGCAAAGACGTACCACCAAGCGATTTAGCATTCCGATACGATGTCGTGTAGAAACTTAAAGGGGTATGGATTTTTATCCTCCTCCTAACAATCAACAAACAAAACAATCATCATCATCATCAAATCAGCTACTAAATATAATTTAATTTCTTCAACTTGCATACTAATGGATTAAAATAAAATAAATGGACATTATTTTTGAAACTTATTTATTGAGCAATATTTAATATATGTACAAAATTCAGTAAAATCTTAAGATAGTTACAGACTATTAACACGATTTATCTTACAACACTCATAATTAACTTACATACTATTCTTCATCGGTTGTTTGTTAATGTTTTCCATGATTAAAACAAGTAAACAACCATTTTAAATCTGACAATTTTAGATAAATTGACTAGAATTATTTTTGTATGACTAGAAAATTCCCTTTCAATACTATTTATAATATTAATAATGAAGATCTTATTAAATTAATCGCTTCTATATTGCACATACATTCTTATGTATATTCACCATTTCAGAAGTATTTTTACTATGTAAATTAAAAGGCAACTATAATTTAACAACGTTAATAGTTTTTGTGCATTTATGTAGTTTGATTGGAATCAATGTACTTGAATGACAATGAATACATAATAAACTTTTAGATAATATTATAGTATCGAATACAAAAATAATTCTGAAATGCTTAATAATAATTCGTTAAATTTAGTTACGGTTACTTTATTTACAGGAATAACATTTATTCATAGGTATTGTGTAAATAGAAAATTTAAAAAGTGTAACAGGTAAAATGGTAATGGTAGTTGTGGATAGCGAAAACATTTGTATTAAAATTGACAACAATTTGCTACATAAATTAATAAAATACAATTTGTTATTAGAATTGTCATTGTGTTTTCAGTAACGTGATATAAGTACGCTTCGACCTTTAATTTATTCTCTGAAATTCAGTAACAGCTGAAAACAAAGTATATTGATCGTATTACACTTATTGCCTTAGCTTTAGTTAAGGTGTCCATTATTAGTTATTTTGAATTACTACATTTATAGGTCAAAAATTTTTAAAAAAGTAATTAAGTAAATCAAAAAGACTCGTAAATTGCGATCGGCGCCAAACTCCGCCAAATGACAAAACTAAAAATAGCTTTTTTTAATTTTTAATGGATAAAAAAACTGAATTCCAGGTTATTTACCTACCTTACAGGAGTCCTGTGTAGAATCAGGTTCAAACTGTGATGGGCTCTCGTGGACGAAATTCGATCGGAAGGGATAGTAACAAACTCTAAAATACCTAATATATTTATAACTTTACGTGCTATTATAGTGTTGTGTATAATTAGGCTCGCCTACGATATCGATGTCACTGTCACTATGTTCCGTTTCAGAGTCCGACGTTTGAGTTGTCGATATTCTTGAATCTTCCTGTAAAAAATTTAAAAATCGTTTATTTCAAGATTTACAAGCACTTTTCAGACGTCAAGTTTGCCTAGATTATCTACCACCGGTTCTGAAGGTTTCTGCTGGGAAGAGCCAATAATCTCAGTTATACAGAATAAAAACAGTTGCTCTTTTAATATTATCAAACTTTACCTAATAACTGTTTTATTTAATTACTTTTTTTTGATTGTTTACTTGGTTTGTGAGGATAATGTCTCACTTCAGAAAAAAAATACAAGAATAGATTTAAAGCTAATAAACTGTGTAAGTTTATAAATTTGTATAAAAAATATAGAAAACCTTTCGTTCTGCAGAATGAGTCGACAGCTTTGTTGTGAAATCTACTGCTACAGCGCCTGCAAATAAAGAAAACAATAATTATAATAATATTCAAATTAAAAAAGCGGTAGGTAAATTACTAAATAATTTGAGATGAAAATTTCTAATATACCTTCGATGAAGAAACATAAAGGTCTATGGCACATTCCACCCACTGCTCCCCTCGGCTAGGATTTTCAAACTACAAAATGATTCGACCATTAAATTATGTCATAAATATATAGAATCAACTATAAATCCTAATGCATATGGTTCAATTTCGTATAAACTTATTGAATACAAGCTAAGTCTCCATTTAATCATCAAATAAAAGAACCCGTATATTGAATTTTCTTTCATAACGTAAAGCAATAAAGTCCAAATTCGTTTGAAGTAAATTCCAAGACGTCCCGTTTCCATGACAACGAAGACGTCAGCCATCTTGTCCTCCTAATCGAATCATGGAACGTCTTGAGTTGTGGCGCGAAAGCGGCAATTCCAAATTCAATTTCCCGTCTTTGAGGTTTGCTACTCTAAATTATACGAGTTACAACGCTCTGTTTTTTACATAGAGTAAGTATACCTTATCTTTGCTATCTACTGTCTACATTTTATTATTGTTTTTTTTTATGTCCAGTACAAAATTTTCAAGAGCTCATAACAAAACACACTTAAAAATTCAATACGTCTCTACAGGTTGTACCGTTATCGATCTTTGACAGTTCCATGGTTTAAAAAATGTAAAAAACCCAACTAAAGGAAATTTTGAGCAAAAAAACTCTATTTCAATTAAAAAAATAGTTTATTAAAATCACAGAATAAAGATGACCCAGAATGAACAAGCACTATAGCGAAGCCGGTGAAACCCATAAAAAAACGTCACGTATATATAACATCCTTGACATCCGTATATATATAAATTTAAAATTGTATTTCATAATTTAACTTTTACGTAAATTAATGTAATAATCAATAATCCCCAATAAAAAAATACTCCACCTTTCTGTTATTTCTTTAGTGTTTGTGAACAGTTCTTAAAATATTTAAAAACATAAGACGCCATTACTGATGCAACGTTTCGTAACGTACTGACTTTGTTTTTGAATTTTGTATATGGAGCGACTACGACACCGTCGTGTTCCGTGCACTCTATCTGCCTATTATTGTTTAATCAGTGGTTAAAATAATATAATTATTATTTTGGTTAAACGGTAAATTTGGTCCCACATAATCGAATAAACTAATTGGATTTGTTATTCTTAAATACCCTGCGGTTTCATTCACGTAGTTCCCATTCCCATGGGATCACTGATATAAATACAAATGCCTATGTTACTCGCTGATAATGTAGATTTCCATTGGTGAAAGAATTTTTAAAACAAGTCCAGAAGTTTAAGACATTTGTAACAAGCTAAAAAACAATCAAATCTTACAGTCTTCATATATTTTGAATAACAAAATCAACAATAGAACAAAGCGATTTGACTATTTAATTTTTATAGCAACAAAATTTACTTTAAGAAAATCTGTCAAAGCCAATGAAAATAACTTGAAATTGCTTGACAAAGTTTTGATATAATTTCAAGAAAATTCTCGTCACAATGGAGCGAGTTTGGAAAACTAATTAATAGTTACTAACACGAGTTCCGATGCGGAGGCGGGAACTTACCTGATACTATTTCAAACTACCCACGTTTCTTAGTAGTTCGAAACTATGCGTGTAGTGTTCGATAATTATCTGTAGAGTGCGCGCACGATAAGTTTGCGCGTGGCCAAATTCAGAACTAATAGTAGGGGAGCCGAAGAGGGGATTTTTGCAGTTACTCGAGCGCGGCAGATAAATATAAAATATAAGATAAGGGACTATACCTTGCACGTTGTTCAGTACCTCCACCAAGTATGAGCCCTTAATATTGGTGGGTACGTTTAGGCCAACCAAAAAAAACTAACTTCAGAAATACTCAACCAGCACGTCAGATTAAGATAAGGTAGGTAAGTTGATACTTAAAAACTGCACATTTCCAAAAATCTGACGATTTGAGCGTAACGTACCTACCTAATGTAATGGGAGGGTTTCAAAGTTACAAACTAAACCCCATATATTTTAGTTCTCGAGTTACGAGCGCGAATAATTATTTACTTATTTTGAAGGAAATAATTCAACCCTCCTACTTAATAATTAATTTACCTCCTAATTATTATAATATAATATTCTGATAATTTCAGTAAGCCAAAGTAATAAAAATTGTTTTTAAAGTCTGTAGTTTTTTTCCACCGCTAAAAGCGAAAAAAGTAAATAACCATTTATTCTTCCTATAATTTGATATACCAAATGTAAACGGTCCCCATGACGCTCGAGTAACTGAAAATTTAGCATCCCGGGCTCCCCTACTATAATGGATTTCCGGCATCTTGTTGTCTATCTCTCTATCTATCTCTACACGGGGAAAAGAGACTACTGAAGATGGCAACATAAAGTACGCCGCCAGTCGCGAGCAGACTTATCTTGCGCGCACTCTAGTTATAAGTTTTGAGTTTGGAATGGAACATACTACCTACTTTATAGATAAACTAACAAAAACCGGGTGAAAATCTGGGCATGTAGCCATGTGGCACGTCGATTCTCTTTCTACAAACGTTAAGTAAAGTAACAAATGTATGAGAATAACATTTGCTATCGAGAGGTCACGTGACCAAGTTGTCGATCGGAACTTTGAACTGTCTTACCCATACACTTTGTTAGTTTTCGAAGCGTTAGCGTTTGCAGAAAGAAAATCGACGTGCCACATCGCTACAGGCCCAGGTCTGTACCTCTCTGCTGTTGCTGCTGCTTCCTCATCTGCTTCTTGTGCTTCATGCGGCGGTTCTGGAACCAGGTCTTGACCTGCGTCTCCGACAGGTTGAGCGCGCTCGCCAGCTCCACGCGCTCTGGCGTCGACAGGTAGCGCTGCGACTCAAAGCGCTTCTCCAGACCTGACGACAGTTGGTCTTTGTTGTTGTTGTTTATAATTATAGTGTTTTTCAAATAGCATGGGTACGGTGACAGTTCGTTTCACTTTTGAATGTTTACCGCGAATCACGATAATAGTACGTACTATAGAAGTACTTGTTAAAATTAAAAATAACTGGAGATCTGCAGTGAAAGTAATATCTATCATCATTGATGTCATTGCTCCCCACTTAGCTATTATTTTCAACGAATGTGTGGACTTAGGTATATTTCCAAACCTAATGAAGCATGGCAAATTGATACCACTTTTTAAATTAGGAGCCAAAACAGATCTTAATAATTATAGACTGATCACAATATTGCCAACAAAGCAAGGTTTTTGAGAAAATCGTTTTAAATCAACTTTTAAGTCATTTTAATTTTAATGACTTGTTTCATCCTGAACAGTATGGTTTTACAAAAGTTCGCAATACAACTGATGCAGGTGCTAAACTTTCGAAACATATCTATGAAGCATGGGAAAGTTCTAAGAATGCTATTGGTGTGTTCTGTGATCTGTCCAAGGCATTCGACTGTGTTGACCATAACACTCTTTTACTTAAGTTAAGCCACTATGGAATCAAAAGTGTTGCACTTGATCTCATTGCGTCTTATCTCGATGATAGAACTCAAAATGTATGCATATAAATAATACAAAGTCGCACGGTGCTACTATCATAATGGGCGTCCCACAGGGTTCAATTCTAGGTCCTTTCCTATTCTTAGTGTACCTAAACGATTTACCACACCATGTCAGCGGCATCTGTGAGATTGTACTGTTTGCTGATGACACGTCCTTAATTTTTATTTCTAAAGATAAAATTTTATATTAAATAAAAATTTTAATAAAAAAAATTCAACCGACTTCCAACTCAAAAAATAACTTTAACTAAAAAGCAAAAAATAACATCATACCTATGTGCTACCTTCTGATCAGTTTGAAGGCGGTGCCAAGCCAGTGATGTTTTAATTAAATACGTTTAAACTACAAAATTTCTGTGGTTATTCCAGAAATAGCTTTAATTAAAACACGACACTGGCTTGGCACCGCCTTCAAACTGATCAGAAGGTAGCACATAGGTATGATGTTATTTTTTGCTTTTTAGTTAAAGTTATTTTTTGAGTTGGAAGTCGGTTGAATTTTTTTTATTAAAATTTTTATTTTTTTATTTTTAGTGTTAGCATACCCACTGCGTGTGTACAGTCACAACCTGTCTAAGTGGAAAGTTCTTATCAATACAAAATTATCAAGTCCAAACACAAGGTAGCTACTGTGAGCCGTCGAGGAGTTCTCTTCACTGTGCTTCGTCTTCATCACCAGTCCCTTAATACAGTCGCAATCCATCGAGGTGGAAAGTTCTCATCAATACAAATTTATCAAGTCCAAACACAAGGTAGCTACTGTGAACCGTCGAGGAGTTCTCTTCACTGTCCCTCGTCTTCATCATCAGACCCTTAATACAGTCACAATCCATCTAGGTGGAAAGTTCTCATCAATACAAATTTATCAAGTCCAAACACAAAGGTAGCTACTGCGAACCGTCGAGGATTTCTCTTCACTGTCCCTCGTCTTCATCACCAGACCCTTAATACAGTCACAATCCTTCTAGGTGGAAAGTTCTCATCAATACAAATTTATCAAGTCCAAACACAAGGTAGCTACTGTAAACCGTCGAGGAGTTCTCTTCAATGTCCCTCGTCTTCATCATCAGACCCTTAATACAGTCACAATCCATCTAGGTGGTAAGTTCTCATCAAAACAAATTTATCAAGTCCAAACACAAGGTAGCTACTGTGAACCGTCGAGGAGTTCTCTTCACTGTCCCTCGTCTTCATCACCAGACCCTTAATACAGTTACAACCCATATAGGTGGAAAGTACTCATCAATACAAATTAATCAAGCCCAAACAAAAGGTGACTGCTGTAAATCCTTGACGAGTTCCATCGTCTGTGCGTCGGCTCCATCATCAGACCAACTCCAAACCTTCACAAAGTTGTAGTGGTTTAAAATACCTTATGGAAACACTAACAAACGTACTAGCCGTCTCTACAACTTTCGAAAGTTCCCCTCAATTTCTCCAGGATGCCATCATCAGATCCTGACATGAAAAAAATGGGACCACCCTGGAAGTAAACCCTACAAAACAAAAAAAAAATTTTCAAAATCGGTCCATAATTGACGGAATTATCGCTGGACATACATAAAAAAAAAAAAAAAAAAAAAAAAAAAAAAACATACATACAGCCGAACGTAGAACCTCCTCCTTTTTGGAAGTCGGTTAAATATAAACAAATGTAATATTATCTTATATATACAAAATATCAAAAGCAGATATCACGAACCTTTTTAATAAAATGAAGCATTATTTGCGATGTTATTTTCGACTATACAAAATTTCATTTTTATTGAATTTAAGTCTAAATGCAATTTTGAAAGATATAAAAATTGGTGTTTTTATTTATAGCATATTTTTTGTATTTATCCTATTGAGGCACCTGACAGCTGTCATCCTTTACTATAATAATAATTATGATGATGATGATGATGATGATGATGATGACGATGATGATGATGATGATGAAGATGACGATGATGGGGACGACTATGATTATAATTGATAAATAAAGCTTACTGTAATCACTTGATGTTGATTTTTTCCTTGCATAGTAAAATAAATCATTTTATTTATATTTTAAAGTACTTTATAAGATTATGATTATTTGATTATTTAAATAACTAAATATTTATTACTATAATAAATTTAGGTGAAGTAAATTTGCATGAATGATTTTTATTTTAGCTTGGTATGATTAAAAATTAACGCTGGAAAAAGGTTTGTGATAACTGAAGTGTCAAAAGTGAAAAAAACATAAATAGGAACATCAGAATTCCACGGAATTAATAAATCGACTATAAAACTACATATTTAAAAAGTGTTGTATAACCAACACGCATTGGGCCAGCGAGGTGGGCTAATCCCTCTCATTCTGAAAGGAGACTCGTGCTCAACAGTGAGACGAATATATAGGTTGGACACTTTTCAGTACCTGTAAGTTGTGGGTCAGAGAAGACAGTCCTCGCTTTCCGCCGCCGGCAGTGCTTCAGTGCCGACAGAGAGAGCTCCGACGGAGTGAACAGTGCGTGGTACGGGACACCTGCCACAGACACATAAACCTTTAGAACTGGCTATTATTTATTATTACTACCTATTTCTAGACATATCACACGATGACACGACACGTCAATAGAATGGGGATGATGACTAGGTTTGAATATATTGATTTCTAAAATACATTCGGGTAAATAAGGCCAATGTTAACTAATTTATACATAAAAAGAAAAGATTGTCTGGATATTTGCAAAATAAATAAGATTATAAAATTTCAAAATCTATTAAAAATCTTATAACGTCATTAAATGAAAATTCATACAGTTTTAGCTTCCTTACATTAAATGTGTCATTTTTCAATATTTGAACGATAAACATAAACGCACAAATAACAAATATAATATTAGTAATTTTGTTTGAACTACCATACAAATCTAACGATCATTATGTACCTACGACGTCATTAGTTCGTACCATTTTGTATGGGGCGTTTTTCAGGCGCATAACTGCCCCTTTAAATCCCTGTAGCTCCGAAAGTAATGATCGCAGATACCCTGTTACTTTTATTAATTTATATACAAATTTAAAAAACTGTCATCATCCTTATCACTTGTGATGCAAAGATTGAAGGGACAACCAAGCGCGTGGCAGGTCATTGAACAAATCAAATCTTTACAAATATGCAAAAGAGCTGTAGCTCAGTCGCTATTTCTCCCGAATGGAAGAAATGGCGATGGATCATAAATCACTATCACCCCTAAAGTGACCGCAACCACTCTGTTAAGAATGTAACGATGAAGAATAAAACAACAACCAAGCGCGTGGCAGGTCATTGAACAAATCAAATCTTTACGAATATGCAAAAGAGCTGTAGCTAGGTCGCCATTTCTCCCGAATGGAAGAAATGGCGATGGATCATAAAGCTCTACCACCCCTAACTAAAGTGACCGCAACCACTCTGTTAAGAATGTAACGATGAAGAATAAAACTACTTCTACTTCTTAAGATTTTTAAAGGCCCGACAAAGATAGTAAATCGGACGTTCTGAGATACGCATTCTACGTTACGATAGTAGGAGGTATTCGTGCGATACGTTATAAACATTACATATACTATAACGCACAACGTATAACGCATAAAGCAGAACGCAGGACTTATAAACGCGGTAACCTTGCTGTCTGAGTTTGTGGAAATAAAATAGTCTGTGTTTCCCTATTGGGTAAATAATAATTTTTACCTGGACCTCATTCACGGTGCTCTGTGTGACAATGTTCCATGAAAAATTAAAATTGAAAAATAAAGCAGTACCGACTGGGCACACCAGAAAGGCGAAGCTTTATAGTATAAAGCGTGCGAACTACACGTTAAAATATATGTAACGGTACTAAATCTGACGATCTCAGGTAACGGTAGAGCCTATATGTGAGCGGGACGAACGTCAGTATAGAAGCTTTGCACAATGTAGGTATAGGACGAAATCCAATATATACCATCACATGATCTATTATTTAATTGTGATTAGAAATAAATGATAGAATAATATTCACCTTGACTCATTGCTCATGGGTTGCATATTTAAATTGCGGCCAAACAATAAAAAAATATTAAATTTATGACCATCATCTGTTATTTATATTCCCTTATCTGTTATTTAAAAAAATCGTTCACTAGGTAAAATAATATACCAAACAGAACTGAAAATGCATAGGTTGCCTGCTCTCAAGACGGTGCAACTGTAGAGTTGCCTATATTTTATATTAGTCAAGTTACTTGTTAATTTCAAACATCGAATAAATTCGTAGATATGTCGATGAGGATTTATAGTTTTAAATAACACTAATATAAAAAAAAATCCATATTGTTCACATCTAAATCTCTAAATGTTACTTGTACATACATAATCAACAAAATGGTACTAAAATTAGCCGGCACTGGGATATGATACATTCAGCGGCGTAGCAAACTCGTAGCAATGCTACGGCTTCGCACAAAACCGTTAAAGCATTAGAAGTATCTCGGATTTGATTGACCGTTTCTTACTAATCGGTCTTTGCTGGTAGGGTGGTAACTAGCCACCAGTTAAAACGATCGAAACGTTTTAACTGGTGGCTAGTTACCACCCTACCAGCAAAGACGTACCGCCAAGCCATTTAGCGTTCCAGTACGATGTCGTGTAGAAACCGAAATGGGTGTGGATATCATCCAAACAATTTAGCCCGCTTCCATCTTAGATTGCATCATCACTTACCATCAAGTGAGATTGTAGTCAAGGGCTAAACTAGGCTATAATCCTAACCCGGTTGTGAATAAATAATTAAATAGTAGAACAAGTAATCCCAAGTTGCTGGTATCGCGACTCCGCACCAGAAAGCGCAAGATAATTAGTTCATATCACACCTTCATTTAGGTGTTCTAAAAGTCGTCTCAAAACTCTCATAATATCTCGTATTTGCGTCGTAAGTTATTCAATGTAACAATAATAATCAATGTATTGCAATTATTTCGGTATCTGTAGCTCCAACGATGTTAATATCTAAACTAATATTATAAAGCTGAAGAGTTTGTTTGTTTGCCTTAACGCGCTAATCTCAGGAACTACTGGTCCGATTTGATAAAATTCTTTTAGTGTTAGATAGCTTATATATTATCACGCTAAGATCACTAGAAGCGGAGCACCAATGAAGAATGTTTAAAAATCGGGGATTTTTTTCCTATTACACTGCGTGCACTGCGTAAACGGTTAAGATTTCGCAAAAATCATGTAAGACAGAATTGTTCCGCTTTAAACGTTCTAAAAAAAGTCCACGAGTTTTCAAGTTTCAGTTTTTTACAAATCCCATGGGAACTCCCATGGGATTTATAAAAAACTGAAATCCACGCGGACGAAGTCAAGTCAGACGATAATGGAACAAGCTAGTGAAAAATATGCAAAGATGGAACAAGTGGAAAGACGTGATCTCTGTCTACCCCTACGGAAAAGAGGCGTGATTATAATGTGTATGTACCTACAGTCGGGCGGGCGACAGGGGGAAAGACTACGCGGGTGTGAAATCGTGCGTGCGGTGAAGTGACAAGCATCAGTCGTGGGTTTTTCATTCATCGCTACACGCCCCCCGGATCGCGCGCAACATCGGGAGTGTTACGAACGAAGTTGCCAAGCTAAACCTATGTATTATTAACGGTTAATCTTGCATTACAACTAGTATGGATGAGCGCTACCTTGCCTTCTGTCGCAAACACGGCTGGGCATACCAAATAGTAAAATTTTTAAAAACAAAACTTGTCAAAAATATCATGTTCTACAATTTTTATAATAAATATTAACATACTTAGGGCAATATCAAACGTGAAATTAATAATTAAAGTACCTAATAGATCTCTTACAAATTACGAAGTACGTAGGTAGATATTCTAGTGCGTACCTTGAGAGAGGAAATATGGTGTCTCCACAGCCTTATACGTACTGGGTGTGTGTAGATATGCACCTAAGGCACCCATAGCTACTTGCAAATAAGACCCTTCCCTAGCCACAGGCCGGACCTCGTTGGCCACAGGAAAATATTTCGGCTCCCGCTCATAATCAAATCTCCTTGGATCAGGCTGTTTGAACGTATTCCTTTGCCCGCGATACAAAATGTCCTCGATTAAAAAAGAAGTCTTGGAATTTTGCTCTTGACGGTTGGTGTCACCGGGCGAATCACTTCGGATGTCCTGATCCATTTTGTAATTCAAAATTCGAAGGCGCACATCACTTATTCTTTAATATTTAGTATAAAAGAAACATCTACTATATTTTTTTTTTTTTTGTAAGAAACTTAACTGTTTAAAACAAAGTAAATTAATACTTTTGTAGAATTAGTAGAATGTTGCAAAAAATGTATTTTATTTTCTTGATAAAACGTATTCTTAGTTTAGTGCATATTTTATTTTGTTATCATTATAATAATCTGATTATAAAATACCAAATTTTAACTGATTTTTATTTAAAAAAATTTTTTATAAAAACTTTTTCAACAAAACTTTCATATAAGTTTTTCAATGCGCTTCATTACGAATTAACACACGTTAGCGGATATTAAATATAAATTTCTGAACGTAAATCGATATAATTATTATCCGTTTGCTCGTTGTTTGGGCGAAACGAGGCGATTTGGTGCGCGGACCGAGTTAAACTGTCGTTACGACGGGGGTTGGTTTGGGGTTGGGTTGACGGTCCGCCCACTTTGGGGGTGGGTGACGGATCGAGCTTCGCGAGATGTTGGGAATTTGGGTTAGATTAGAAAGCACTCTTTCGGTACTGGACTTTATATCTGTACAAAAATATTTAATGTTATACTTTCCTGTTTAAACTTATATTATAAAGATTTTATTTTTCGTTTGTTTTTGTTTGGCTCTGAAAGTACTTCAAGCTCATCACCAACGGAAAACCACATTATCAGCGAATACATTATTTTATCTAGTAATAATAAATCATTGATCGCAAAAACACGAAAGTTTTTATATTTTTATTAGTGGTTATAAACACAAAAACTGGAAAATTCCACAAGAATAGACAACACAATATGTAAGTAAATAATTTAAATTTGTAATTTTTCAAGAAAATGTTTATTAACTATGTTATCAACCCATATTCGGCTCACTGCTGAGCTCGAGTCTCCTATCAAAGTGAGAGGGGTTAGGCCAATAGTCCACCACGCTGGCCCAATGCGGATTGGCAGACTACACAAACGCAGATAATTAAAAAATTCTCTGGTTTGTAAGTGTCCTCACGAACTTTTCCTTCACCGTTTGAGGCAGACAGGCATATTTAATTTCTTAAATTTAATTCCTTAAACTATGTGTAATTAGAATGAATAGGTACCTTTTAGGTAAAGGCGTTTCACGTTATATGCATATTTGTTTACCATTGAGCTTAATCGCAGGCAAACGCTAGCTTTATTTATATAAAAGAACTTCGTTTAAAAAAAATGCAATAAGGCTACTCTATGTATACATTGTTCTATGATATCAGTTGTTGAGCTTCCTAAGCACGTAGGGGCAGTAATATGCGCGCTGATATCGGAATCAAATGAAATGGAGTTGCAAATTGGGACTGATATTTTCCGATAGCGTAAGGCTTGGCGCATACTTTTGTTTTTATAATTATTTTTATCATTTGCCTTCGTGATTCGTTGAGCTATGTTGACTTATCTTCTATGGATCTTCTTATTTCTGATTCGATCACGCAAATATACTCAACGAGTAGCGAAGATGAATGGCCATATAGACATCGCGGATAGGTCCAACGAGCAAGCTTTACAGAGGTAGCCCGTACTCTAGATGGGCCGATGACATTAAAAAATTGCAGGCCCACAATGGCTACAGATTGCTAAGGACCGGGAAAAAAGGAAATCTTTGGAGGAGGCCTTTATCTGAGGGTTCCGATAGGTGAATTCTATCTATAAATATAGTAGGCTTCTTAGTTTTATTTTAATTTTAAATGGGATGATTCGTTCATTTAAGATTTTATTTTTGAAGAAAAAATAAAACTATACGCCTACGAAGTCTGTCTGTGTTCTATACTAGGGTATAGGGTGCTCGGGAGTATCCTACTAATGTTATAAACGCGAAAGTTTGTATTGATGTTTGGATGTATGTTTGGATGTTTGTTACTCTATAACGCCGCTACTACTGAAGCGATTTGGCTGAAATTTGGAATGGAAATATATTTTATTCTGGATTAACACATCAGTTACTTTTTATCCCGAAAAATCCATGGTTTCCCGAGATTTGCGAAAACTGATAATTTTGATGATATGAATGTTTGTTACTCTTTCACGCCTCAACTACTGAACCGAATTAGCAGAAATTTGGTATTAAGATATATTATAGCCTGGATTAACACATAGACTACTTTTTATCCCGGAAAAATCCATGGTTCCCGCTAGTTTCCCATAATACTAGGGTTATATTTATTAACAAAAAGTTATTAAAAATGTTCAAGAAATATGTGTTCTTAAATAATATTTCTTTTGTAAATAGAGCTTAAAATGTGTCCCATAAATGCATCTTTCTAATTATGACGTAGCCAAACTCTATTTTTTTATATTCTATAAATATATATTATAGGATAAATAAAGGCGTGAGTTACATGGACAGTCGGAATTATTTAAATTACTTTGTATGAAAACATAAAAATAAAATATTTTTTAGTTGAAAAAATATTACTTAGGCAGTTTCGCTCATTTAAGTGGACTCGTCAACATCTTGAAGTTATGGGAAATACTACCCAGCACCCTGCATATCTATTTTATTTGTTTACAAGTTAGCCTTCGACTACAATCTCACCTGATGGTAAGTGATGATGCAATCTAGGATGGAAGGCTAACTTGTTAGGACGAGGATGAAAATTCACACCTCCTTCGGTTCCCGCACGACGTCGTACCGGAACGCTAAATCGCTTGGCGGTATCTTTGACGGTATCTAGCTACGGCCGAAGCCTCCTACCAACCTGGACCAATTAAGAAAACCTCAATCTGCCCAGCCGGGGATCGAACCCAGGACCTCCGTCGTGTAGATCCACCGCGCATAG
This sequence comes from Bicyclus anynana, assembly GCF_947172395.1. NCBI lineage: Eukaryota > Metazoa > Arthropoda > Insecta > Lepidoptera > Nymphalidae > Bicyclus > Bicyclus anynana. The sequence goes on from NC_069090.1 coordinate 3,926,010, forward strand.
CCTTGCGCCACAGAGGCTGTCAGATAAGTATATCTTTATGTATATTATTACGAGTGAGCGTAATAATTTGAAATATCTGTCGATTTTCCCAACAGTGTGTATACGCCCTTACAGACATAGTGTATCGCACGGGTTAAGTTGCCGTAAGATGGAACAGATCATCCCTGTACAGTGGCTGTACTGCGCTTCAGCGGTTTTGATATTTATTTACAATGTTTTACTTTTTCAAATAATTCAAAATCGTACAGCTTTTAGTTGTCCGGCTTTAACTATGTCAGTAACCATTCTCTTTTTAGCTGACCCTAAAAAGAGATGTAGTGATCTAAATAGATGTATAGACATATTAGACATAGTGACGGTTATATTATTTTATAAAACAAACAAACAAACTGGCAAACGCCCCGCTCTATTAGTTTACTTTCCTTTAGGCATACGGGAATAAAATAACTCGCTGATAATTTTACAGTTTAGTTTAACATTTGTGTAAGACTTTTTAAATTCTTACACAAGTAGCTTAGGCATAATAGCGTAACAAATAAATAAACTAACAAAGTGAAATTCGCATACAAAATGTTAGTTATGTTAACAAAATAGCCGGTTTTAAATATTGTCATTCTGTTAGTTATGTTAACTAAATAGTCGGGGAACCGGTTTTAAATATTGTCACTGGTTAAAAATAACAAGTAACAGTTTTGAAAGTTACATATTAAAGATTAAAATACTCAATGGAGTCAAATCAATAGTCGAAGGTTGCAAGTTTCAATAGACTTGCTTGGGCTTGGACTTGCTAATATTGAGATTACTTAAACTTATACTTCTATATCGCGTTGCTAACAGTTGACGCACATCAATTTCATTCATCATTGGCTGTCTATAAATTTATACAAGAAGCAATTAACATTTTAAACAGAAAAAATTACGCAATAGGGTTAATGCTAGATATGTCCAAAGCATATGACAAAGTACAATACAGTATTTTACTTAATAAACTATATGGCATAGGAATACGCGGAATACCACACGCGTGGTTTAAATCATATTTAGAAAATCGCGAACAATATGTTGAAATTGAACAATGTGATCAAAAAACGGGACAAATTAACTACACTAGATCAGACGTAATAAAAATGACTAACTCAATACCCCAAGGAAGCGTTCTTGGGTGTATTCTGTTTTTAATTTATATCAATGACTTGCCGAAAATCCTTGACGAATATTGTGTATTATTTGCGGATGACATTTCTTTATTATTATCTTTTTCAAATGACATTAACTTAAATGACAAATTAAATAATCTACTCAATGACATAATTAAATGGATGAATGTTCATAATTTAAAAATAAATTTTAATAAGACGAAAATAATTCAATTCAGACCATATCAAAAAACAGAATTAAATATCAAATTTTCCTATAATGACATAAATATTGAATGTGTTGACAGTTTAACTATTTTAGGTATAGAAATTGACACTCATTTAAATTGGAAAAATCATATACACAAAACGAAAAATAAATTATCGAAATTTATATATGGACTTAAAGAATTAAAAAGAACCACTGACATGAAAACTGCATTAGCTGCATTTTATGCCTATGGGTACGCGTGGTTAAGGTATGGGGTAATCCTTTGGGGAAATAGCACAAACGCCCAAGATTTGTTTATACTTCAAAAAAAGTGTATACGCATCCTCGTACATATAAGTAAGACTGAATCATGCCAACCGTATTTCAAACAACTAAAAATATTGACCCTGCCCTGCATATATATTTTTGAAATATGTAAATTTGTGAGAAAAAATTTTAATTTTTACGAAAAAGTCGATAACTCTTATAAACCACGGCGCTTCCGCGAAAAAAACGAAAATAAACTAATTTACCCTCTTTCAAAATTAATACTCCACAGCTCCGGCCCATACGCAATGTCAATAAAAATTTACAACAACCTTCCAGACCGTATACGTAATGAGGCGAAAGATATTGCTTTCAAAAAGAAATTAAGGGACTTTCTGGTCGAAAAGTGCTATTACACGGTGAATGACTACTTGAATGACAAATAAAAACAAAAAATAAAATCGGTCTCCCTATCACTCACTCGACAAAAGGCTACGCCCAAACTGGGTATCCATAACTTGCATTATGTAATAAAATGTAACTTGTAATTATTATTATTATATTGTATAATGTAATGTATGGTATTGCTTGATATTAAATAAATAAATAAATCAATATTTTAGTAGATAAATATGATATTGATAATATCAAAGATGATACGGGTAAAATATTGAGAACGATTACTTAATGATTTAAATGAATATCATTAATCCCAAGTATCAAGATTATTCGCGACCTCTCGCCCACCCTATCTCACCCTAATCCCAAAGCCGTAGGCGTGGTCTCTCATTTCGACCAATGGCGGCCAACTGCGCGGTCACAATTTAAATTTCCACCAATAGCATGGCAGCAATTAGGGGATGAAAAGATACGCGTTAGGGGTCGCTTGGCACCACTTTGCCGCGTTGTTATCGGTTATTTTAGACTAGTGAGGTTATGCTCGGATTTGCATGTTTTATTGCGAGAGGCTTTTACGCTTCATTTACTGACAATAAGGAAAATTATTATTATTAGAATATAGTAATTAGTCAATCCAATTATGACGTCCTCCGTGGTGTACGGTGGATTTACAAGACGGAGTTCCTGGGTTTGATCCTCGGACCAATCGAGGTTTTAATTGGTTCAGGTCTGGCTGGAGAAAATAGGGGGTGGGAGGCTTCGGCCGTGGCTTACCACCCTACCGACAAAGACGTACCGCCAATTGATTTAGCGTTTCGGTACGATATCGTCTAGAAACCGAAAGTGGTGTGCATTTTCATTCTCCTCCTAACAAGTTAGCCCGCTTCCATCTTACCATCTTAGATTGCATCATCACTTACCACCAGATGAGATTGTAGTGACCTGTGACCTGTGATGTTTTCTCTGTCCATTAAGGAGGTCTGGTCCTTTAGTAGGCCGTTTAAAAATGCTGATAATTATGATTATCGGCCATTACTGCAATAAAAGGGACAAAATAAATATAAGTAGGTGGACCGAGAATATCAAGCGGGTTGCAGGGAGCCGCTGGATGCTGGCGGCTCGAGATCTTTGTGCTTGGAGGTCCATGCAAGAGGCCTATGTCCAGCAGTGGACGTCTATCGGCTGATAAGGTAAAGTATAATGGTAAATGGGACCTTGGAGCAGAACATAGAGTACTTTTTGACCGTAAGATAAAAATAGAAGGGGGTGAAATAGGTGTTGAAGGATTCTATGGAAAGTTCTTCATAATTAGAGACACAATTTTAAAAATTTGTGTAAAAAATTCCAAATATAATGAGATTCAGGATTTTTTTTTAATTTAATTGTAATTGGGGTTGAAAGTTTACATGGATTTCCGCGCGGACGAAGACGCGGGCATCTGCTAGTTATATATACCTACATAAATATATAATGTAAGTAGACACACAATTGTGCATGTGTGCGTCCAATGGAGTTTTTAACAATTTTTGGGGTGATTTTGTAGGCACATAATGTAATTAATAGTATTAAAATCTTTGCATATCACCCCTCTGGATCCCTCCACAGGTATAGTGCCTACCCTAGTTAAATGTCTGTGCATGCCACTAAAATCTATACTAACATTATAAAGCTAAAGAGTTTGTTTGATTTAACGCGCTAATCTTAGGAACTACTGGTCCGATTTAAAAAATTCTTTCAGTGTTATCTAGCCCATTCATCGAGGAAGACTATATATTTTATCCCCGTATTCTTACGGGAACGGGAACCACGCGGGTGAAACCGCGCGGCGTCAGCTAGTAGACTATTAATGATGAATCAGTTTGTTTATGTCTTCATAAAGTGCATGGGTCTAGTGCCAACCCTGCAAACACAGCACTTTTATCACAAATAGGGACTACTTAACCCTACAATGTTGACACAATACAACGCAAACGTGGTTTATCAGCATCGCTGCACTCTCGCGGCACTTGAGACCACTGCATCTGCAGTTAATAAGGGACATCGCGAGTTAAGGGTTGTTAGCCTTATCTGATCCCTACATTGATGAATACGAATAAGTTAACAAGGTGAGAACGCAGTCAAGTCCTTTATAATATAAACAACGTCTAAGTAAGATAACTTTATAATTGTTAGCCTATTTTAACGGGTCCAGGCCTCTCTCGATATAGGAAAGGGACATAGAGCTCAAACCCACCACGCTGTTTCAATGCGGTTTGGCGGGATTCTGGTGATAGCACATATTGTCACATGTTTAAGGTGAACACATTAACTTACGCGAAGAATGTTTACTGAGAGTTCTTAGAAGAAACAAAAGATCAGTATTACATAGCCCGAATCAGGACTCGCACCCAGGACGTCGTGAACCCGGTGAACTCAGGACCTCGTGAACCCGGTGAACCCAGAATCTCGTGAACCCGGTGAACCTAGGACATCGTGAACCCGGTGAGTTTAGGACCTCGTGAACCCGGTGAACCCAGAACCTCGTGAACCCGGTGAACCCAGGACCGAAGGCACATTTACTAATCACTGGACCAATGAGACAGACCATGCAAAGTCCCAAGGTCAATCAGCTGACTTTCTTTGAAGGCATAGACTCGCGCTACAAGTGTAAAGGTCGTAGCTCATTAGAGCTACTCGGGACCCGACCCGCACTGCCTCGCCTCGAGTGGTTACCTAGTATTCTTCGTATGGATTAGTGATAGCTCGCTGTTGGCAAGCTTACCTCGCGTCAACCGCGAGGAAATTACTCGGAAATTCGTTGATCACGCGAGGTTCGCTGGTGACAACGCAGCGTCCACCCGTGGTCCACCTGTCGACTTCAACTGGACACCTAGCGACGAGGCGGCGTGGGACAAGTCCCGGGTAGCTTTAATGAGCTACAATCTTAAAGCTGTATGCTGTTGACTGTGGGTAGTTATTTATAGTACATAGTTTTCTCATCCTCCATATTAATATCAATTTTCTCTTCCAGGCTATGGACTGTCGACGTCTTACATAGCTAACATGCTTCTTCAAAAAAATTGGCACATACGTGATTCACCGTATCATACAGTATAATTTTTCCATACAAATTTAAAAGGCAATTTAAATCAATTGTTAACTACCAAGACTGCGTGGCCTTTAATTACAATTTATACTCCATAGAAAAAAAAGTGTAGGTAGGAGCATTGTTCGTTTGATATTCGCCCCTCGGTAAATTGTTTCAAAAATCAAATTATTGCTGTCACAACATATTAACTTTAGTGAAAGCTTTCGTTTTCATTGATTGGCGGCGCGTGGCGCGCGGACTGGCTTGAATACCGATTGTTAGGTAGGAACGTGCTGCTTGGTGAAAGGAAATCTCTACTTGTCTATGTCCCTTCCTTTATGAGGTTATGGTTTCTTAATTCACGTCTCTCGTCATACTGGCTAATAGAAACTTGCATTGAATTGTGAACTTGAAGTTAGCGTCTGTTGAAGTTAATTGTTTCAATTTATAAAGTATTTTGAAAACAACTGAAAACATTTAGTATCTTCTGGCTTCTCAGCAGGATCTACCATACCGGAAGTTGAGTGAATAAAAAGACACATATGACGTTACAATTTTATACATTGAATTGGATTAGATATACTTATTTCTAAATTATTGTGCGCGACTAAGTTCATTATCAACCCATATTCGGTTCACTGCTGAGCTCGAGTCTCATCTCAGAATGAGAAGGGTTAGGCCAATAGTCCACCAAGCTAGCCCAATGCTGATTGGCAGACTGCACACACGCAGAGAATTAAGAAAATTCTCTGGTAGGTATGCAAGTTTAATCACGATGTTTTTCCTTCACCGTTTGAGACACGTGATATTTAATTTCTTATTACGCACGCAAGTGAAAAGTCGGACCGGATTCGAACCCACAGCCTCCGGAATCGGAGGCAGAGGTCATATCCACTGGGCTATCACGGCTCAAACGCGACCTTATATCTAATTCTCAAAGACTTTTATTGTTTTGTGTTTTTTATTGTTACTTCACATATATAATTACATAATACGTCTAGATATCAGTTGAAAACACGTTTAAAGTTGATGAATTTGTTAAAATGCAACATTAGCTAAAAAGGGACAGCATGAGCGTTACCCATACGATGTGTTTTAAGTCCACGAGACAAAATAGTTTGGGGAGAGGCTTACACAATACCTACTACGTATGTTCTTGTATCCTAATCTTGTCAATATGATGTACGTACCTACTTAGCTACTTAATTGTTTCCTACTCATAATTAAACGACAAAAAACACATTTTTTTTATAATAATTCTGATAACATCTCCTTCACAACTATAAAAACCACTCGCACGTCTTGCAAACATCCTTTAACAACGTGTCAAAAGATTTTCAAAGGGCAGGAAATCAAAACAATAGATTCTTGAGCCGCAACTTGAGGCGACACGCGCGCGCCACGCGGCGGATAGCGGAACTAACCCCTTGTAACTTGATACCATTTACTAACAAGACAAGTTGAACGATTAAGGATTAGGATGCGGCTATTTTTTATGGCCAATTAGAGATGTTTTGTTGATCGTATAATCAGAGTTTGTTACTGAATCATCAACGCTAGTGAAATAAGCACTGGTTTTAATAAAAGTTGTGTTAACTTTTTTTATGTAGGGGAAATATCCCTTACAAACAATCGGTATTTTTCTAGATATAATTTACGACTTTGTCGGTGTGCCTTGTGTAAGAATCTACGTTTGGTCAATTACAGGAAATTCTGGTACTAAGTTTCTGTGCTAAACCGCGGACGGGTGGACAGACGAATAGGCAAAATAATAAGGGTTCAGTCCTAATTATCACCATTATCCAACGAATATAACGCATACGTTACATTTTCACCTGTCGTTTAAAATGTAACGTATGCCTAATTGAAATATATGAAATTAGACATGGAAATTGACCTAGAAACCCTGAAAATTACGTCATTTTGATTAAAAAAATACATTTAAATTTATTTATCTACATGTTCTTTTTCTCCTTAGGAAGGCTTTTATCATATTCTTACGGGAACGGGAACCACGCGGGTGAAACCGCGTGCAGTCTACTAGTATATTATGAATCATCCAAGTATAGAAGTGTACCTAATTAAAACGTATTCTTTTCTTTTTCTTCGGCAATAATATGATAAATTAAATAAGAATACCTACCTACGCTTAACAAATTGGACTAAATCATGGTCTAAGCCTTTGAACTTCTCTACCTAGTGAAAAGAGCATGGACAGACAAACTACCAGCTTTTTTATAGCTCTCATGGAATCTCGCTGTTTTATGCAATTTAGGCCTAGTAGCGCCATCTTCTAGCAAGTAGCAACTAATGACATAAACTATCTGAATTCGAATGAAAGATGTTTATTTATCTTCACGAGATGCGTCGTTTAGTCGCATGTTAGGCGTATTAGTCGAACCTTATCTGGGGGCGTATTTGTTAACGGACGCAAAGCCTGAAAGATTGCTTGGAAGGAAAACTCCTCATCACCATCATTCGCCTTCCTCAAGTTTCATCTGACTCGTCATTCATATCACATACAAAAAGTTTGAGCAGTATGGTCATTAATAAATGTTTTGTTCGTGGGCCCAAAGACTATTACCGCTGGAAACCATTACGGATTATTCCCCATAAAAGATTTTTCCGCTAATAATAAATTTGATATAAATTGCAATTAAGAAGTACGTACTGTTCCCAAGGGAAACAAATATGGTTATTAATTGGTTCTCCGAGATAAAATTTATTTACGAAATCTAAATAAAATGTTGCAATGTTGGGAAACTTTAGTTAGATAAGTTAAAAATAAAACGAAATGTAAGAGAAATTATATATATTTCAATATATTTGTTCACAACATTATACCGCACTGCACCGACTACATTACATCGTACAAATTCTGTATTTCGTTACGTTACAATATAACTCCTAAATCACAATATCTCAACTCACACGCGATTACAAGAAAAAACAGTATCTATAAATAAATAAATATTGCTATTCTTTTATACAAAATAAGCGTCACGTAAAAACTACCAGATCGCAGATGTTTTTCGAACGAGAATTCCTACCATTTTCTACCGGAACAACAATAATAATGGAATATTTCCGGTTCCGGAAATATTAATTAATGATTACAAACACATCCTTTGTTTTCTAGAATAAATAATGTTTGTAACGATAGATCTACCAAACATTGGTTGAATTTATTTTAAATATTAATTTTATTCTACAATGTTTCGTATATCAGAAAGAATATAACGCATGACAATATATACGCAAATATTTATGAAAAAATCTCGTTCAAAACACATCTACAATTTTATAATCGATTTCATAAATAAAATATCAGTATTTGGGTGCGTTTTTCAAGCAAAAAGACGTCAGTAACACACCAAACAAGTTAATAGTAGATAAATATTACGTCATCATCCACTAATAGTCTCGATTGGTGATTTCCTAAAGTTTATCGCTTTTCTGACTAAAACGCACTTTTATAAAGGCGGAGTGTAAGAAAGAGAAACAATGTTAAAGTCAAACACATATGTGTTGGAGCGAGACGAATGCACTCGTGAACGTAGACTGAGAGACAAATAATTGCGTGGTAAAAGCGATTTCCATAGATTGACATGGTGTTGCCAGTTATAATATTTTCTACCAAATGTTTGCATATAGAATATAATATAATCTGGATGCATTCTATTTGTTTAACTGTCTCAGCAGTATCTCTTAACCATCTAAATGTATTTTTATAGTCGTTAAACTTATCATACTGACTCAAAATAATAGCAAGCATCGATTCACCTAAAGTAAATATAGTAAAAAGTAAATATCACGAAAAATTCTACAAAATCCACAAACAGACGACTAAAACACCATTTGACAAAATAAGCGCACCTAAATCGTTGAAATAAAGCTCCTTGTAAAAAAGAAGTGAGAAACGCCAAAAGTATTTTCGAAATGGCATTTAACGGTATCACACTTGGCTTCCAAATATTGTGTGTGCGAATGTTTATCAAAAATCTACTTCACAACACAAACCTTCCTATTTATTTAACATTTATTTAATATTAAAATAGTACCACAGCGTTAAATCCAACCAAACCGAACCGAAACCAAAAAAAGACCTTTGAATTTGTGAAATTTAAGTGAGTAACATTTCGAAGCCAAATGTAATACAAAATTTAATAAAAAAAAAAAACATTTCACTAAAACGTGTAGCCTCAAAATATGACACTTGATTACAATTTATAAGTTTTTTTTAAATATCGAAAATATCTATTATCATTTTCTGTTCGAAAAAACTATCGAACCCACTCAAGTGACAATAATACTTAATTATTTTTATTTCTACTAAATCATTTACAATAAAAAGTGTTTATATATTTGCAGTTGCCAATTGATACACAAACTTGACTCATAACGTATTTCGTATTATTTTCGAAAAAATCGGTTTTCAAGCAATAGATAAAATTTTAATAAAGTTTCTCCTTTAATTAAATTTATTTTCATGAAATAAATATTAAAAAGGATGAAATTTAATTGGATATTTCAATAATATTCTAAAAGAACATCCACTGTGAATAAGGTTTCCGAAATCTACCACTACCCACCGAGAATTTGAAAATCCTACCATTAGTAACATTTTATCCTTTTTTACAGGCAACACTGCCTTTTCACATTCAATATTACGTATTTATTTATAATATTTTAGATTCTATATTATTCGTTAACTTGAAAAAATTATTAATTTTGTACATTGTCAAATTATTGAAAAAATGTACAGCACCTAGATTCTATCGATTATAAATGAATAAATGCACATAAATAGTTCATCAATCAATCACGCGTTTACAAAAAATCCTACTAGCAAATGACAATTTACTAAATTTCTTTTAACTTTTTTAACTGGTAAAGAAGTGAAAAGAAATAAGAATTGTTTTTGGAACATCGATCAGTTTTATTACTGTTTTATCTACCTCAAAAAACATATAGAAAAAGTGATGTCGACTGAAATTATCCCATTAAAATTACTAGAACATGTACTTTTGAGTGATCAAAATATGTGGCTTCAAAATGTCATAGCAGCTGGAGCGCATAAAAAAATACACTTTTAAGACCAAAACACATAATCATGATAACATGCCACGATGCCATACTGTATCGTGTTCATGTGTTTTGACCCTTACTTTAATTATTTAATAATCTTCCGATTTGATTAACGATTATTTTATAATTATTTACTACACGTATTGGTGTTACCATACCATAGTTACTTAATTCTACTAATATCTTTAATCTAAATGTACATACACAGAAGAAACTACGCGATTTATTTATAGCCATATTCTTTTATAATATTTTATTTTTGACATATTAAAACTATACTATTTAGGGCATCTTGGTTTTCAGTCAAACCTGCAAAGGCGTTTAGGCGTTTGTTTAATCCAAAAAATACGATTTGGAAAAACACATTACGAGCATGGTTCACAAAACCATCCTTTCTAGGAATTTAAAAAAAAATCTATAATTAAATCGCGTGTTTTCTTCAATTTATCTATGACATAAATCACTTTTAGCAGTATATTTTTTTTTTTCAGAAATAGGCACCTGCACTTATTCTGGACTAGTTCAATAAGATTAACTATATTTAGTAAAAAAAAATCTAAGTTAGTTAACTTTGTTCGTTTTGAGATCAGGAAAATTTTCACCCAACAAATTTTACCGTTATGTCGTGGGTGTTTTTCAAAAATACAGTCGGGATTTTATAGAAACAAATGAAATTTTTATTTCAACCAAACGCAAATTTTCAAATATTTAAATAAATTTTGTAGTGTGTGATAATACTGTTACATGAAATATAACCTACATAATTCTAAACATAAAGTTTGTTCACTATTTCAATGTGCAGTCCTTCTAGACTGTCGTAATCGAGTAAGACAAGCTTAAAGTTCGTCATATCTGTCATATATAAACGAAAGATGGAACATTTTGCTATTTTCTGTGGAAATTTAACAAAACCTGAGTTTTTTTATACAATCAGTGTGTCATCGCTACAGAAAAGTCAGGTTTTCGTGGACACGAACAAAATAACATGTTATACATACACCTGAATGTGATAAACATACACAAATGATTTGTAGTATTAGATTGAAATATTAATTAATGTTGATTATTCGTGATTTGTACTTAAATATAAATTATAAAACCTTTAAATGTTATAAAATAAAAATCAGTATTTATTAATTATTTGAAAAATTAAACAACAATTATAATGTATTTATACACCACCCATAATATTTCACTTAAGGTTGCCTGGAAGAGAACGCTACGAGGCGATAAGGCAGCCTTTTGCATCCTAGTTTGTTTGTTATATTGTTTGTATCCTTTAATTGTGGTGTACAAAATAAAGTGTATAAATAAATAAAAAAATAAATATATACGCAAAAATATGTTAAAAGTTTAATGATTTTCTGTTGTTGTTGGTTTTGCTGTTGATTTGTATAGTTGTTTCTGTTGTTAAAATTACAGAATATATCATCTACTAGTGATGAGTATGATTTTATCAATAATAACAATTATTGCAAAGAATATCATCATTAACCAAAATACATTTTTGAAAGGCGTTTCAAAACTGTTTGAACCTCAATACAATTGATGATTTTAATTTACGATTTGGTATAGCTAAGTATATTGTTGCCATGAAAATACACCATATTCTAAATGAATTACGTGTTATTAGGTACATCTGGTGAACCATACATTAATTAATTACTTATATAGCTATTAAATTTATAGCGATTTAAATTTATATTACTTTTTAAATGTCATTTTTGTACCATCTATTTAACTTTTTTTTTATAATTCTCCATTGCTTAGAAGAACATCAAAAAATGCTTATATGCTTATATGAGGCGCTCTGATTGTTATTTATTATACTTAATGTCGTCAAAATTAAAATGTTATAAATTGGGGCTGTTCGTGTTAATACCTAAGGAATATACGTAGAGATTCTATTTTACTCAAAGATTTTATACCATAGATATGTCACAAGCGCATCGAAACTGAGGCGGACAGAAGTGGCTAATTGTCTTAATTCCATGTAGTCGCATTGTAAACAACGAAAGTCATAATATAATAATACCTAAATATTGACTACAATGGCGAGTTGTGTATTCAAGAAGTGTAAAAACTATATATAGATAAATATATCATCATCATCATTATCAACCCATATTCGGCTCAACGCTGAGCTCGAGTCTCCACTCAAAATAAGAGGAATGCGGATCGGCAAACTTCACACACGCAGAGAATTAAGAAAATTCTCAGGTATGCAGGTTTCCTCACGATGTTTTTCCTTTACCGTTTGAGACACGTGATATTTAATTTCTTAAAATTGGAAAAGTTAGAAGTACATGCCCAGGAGATAAATATATAGTATAAATAAACACAAAATTGTGCATGCGTGTGCTCAGTGGAATAGCTAAATTACGATCAGTTTTGCAGTTATTTTGTAGGCACGTAACATATCTAATAGTAGAATATCTTTGAATTTACTCTTATTCAAAGCAAACTCCCACCTCCTTCCTTTACCATCTTATTCGATCTTATGCAACACCGTTGTATATTAAAAGCAATGTATCAATAAAAGTTGCATATAAATAGTTAGACGGAAAATGGTGGGTATTATTAGTTCTTTTGAGTAATTAAATATCATTTTCATCCTCAGACCAATTACTTTCTGTAAGATCTGGCTCACTAGGTTACCCCTCTATCAAAACTATATGATCATGATCTAACGTGTTCATACAAATGCGTCTATAGAATGGATCTTTCACTGTGGTTAATTTACTTGTGTGTGTATTACGATTTAAAAATTATAGTTGTGTGTTATACGGACACAGGATATATTTATTGGTTTTATACATATTTTTTAAATCTCATAATAGATGATCTTTATTGTAATTTGTCTGGTGATTATTCACCAATAACCTGACAAACCTATCAATAATAATTGGTTGCTCTATAATGACAGATCTTTATGATAATGACAGTAAATGTGGTCACACAGTGAGTTAATTAGTTTACTCGTTTATGTCACACTATAGATACACTTTCGCTATCTCCTCTCTTCATCTGTATTCTTATAGCGAAGTCTCTTTCACCCAATGCAAAGCTAGAATACCGGAATGTAGTGACGTCCCTTTCTCTTAGTAGCATTTTTATAGCGGCGTCTCTTTTCTCCACTGGAAGGCGTTGGTTTTGACCGCGGGGTTCGCGGAACTGGCGCTCGCGGCTAAAGCGACGCCCGTACGACGTATATTCGCTGCGGCATTGTCTGTAAAAAAAATAATTGAATTACTCTAACAGTGGATTTTATCATTTCGTATATATAAATCTGAACTAAACTTTTTATAGCACAAAAGAGACCAAAGTATAATTTGCAATTGATCGGCGTTTATTAGTCCATACTAATATACCAACTATATGTGTATATACATATCATACAACAAATTCCTTCGCCGCGTCTGTCTGTCTGTTTGCGAAGAAATCTAAAGACTACTGAATGGATTTTCATGCGATTTTCACCAATAGATAGAGTTCATGATAAAGATCTTGGAATATATTTTATATTTTATTGATTAATATTTTGTGAAAATTTATTGAAATACAGCGATAATTGTTGGAAGAGTCTGAAAAACTCAGCCACCTGAGCTTTCATAGAAAACGCCCGCCTAATAATCCTTTGAAAATATGCTAGTATATTAATTAATGAATATTTTGTGATTCTAAGTAAAACTTACCAAGTCCATTTCTAACGTTGGCCACTAATCGCATCGCTGGGTTGGTCACGATTCCGTTGCGTTTATTTTTACTGCGAACAAAATTAAACATTTAAATATAAACAAGCTTTTTATACATTACTAAATATTACATATATTTTTATAATACAGGATATTTATTACAAACACTCCACATATGGGAAGACCAAAACAGTCAAATTAACCAACATTATCACAGATACGTCTACATCTAGTTTTTTTTAATACAAAACTGATTTTGGGGAGAATCTTTTTAGATATGTATGTTGAAAATACGATAAGCCAATCAGAACATATCAGAGATTTTCTTTTGATGTACATATAATTTGTAGAACAAAAAAACTAGAAAAATTATTATCATGTTAATTATTTTGATTTACTTAAAAACCGTGATTTTTTTATTATTTGTCAACTAATGTATCTAACCTATTCATACTTCAATTACTTGACAGTATACTTATTCTATGTAAACAATAACTATTTTATACTTAAATTAGCTACATAATGTTAGGTTAGAAGTTAGATTAGTTAGTGTAGCAAAAATACGAGTTAGTAATGTTAGTTGTACTGTAACTAAGTTATTGTTACTGTTATGAGATGATAGTGCCGAATCCCAGCATATTTTAGTAAAAGCGCTTGTAGAGTCATCGCAGTGGCAAATTCTCCTATAATTCTTTTTTTTTTAATTTGCAAACTTTGATTGTGTAGTGTCTATACAACAAAAGACACAACAGAGTTATAGAGACATAGGCAACACAAAAAAAGCATCCAGTGTGTTTGTTTAAAAAAACATCCATATTACAATAGATACATTAACAATTAATTTTAAAGTCCACAAATATTTAGCACACACTTAGATAAGACGGTGTGCGGTATATAGCTAAATATAGATATTTTATTTGCCAAAGTATTTAGTTTATTATCACAAATAAAGTTTTCCATACATAATCATACATAAATTATTATAAATGTTTTTTTATAATACCCTAAGAATAGTTTTTAAATAGGGACTAGAACGGGTAATAAAATATTAAATTATTCTTTGAGTCCAATATTCATTCAGTAGTTCATTCCCTAAATAGGTCATCAACGGCCCATCCCTAGGATGACGTCACAACTAATGTCAGTGATGAGAACGGCCATGTTTGTTTAGAAACTTCTAAAAAAAAGCAATTCTAAAAAAAAAACGAACCATACATTCATACACTTTATTTTATCATCATATGTGACGTCCACTGAAGGCCCTTTCGGACTTCCAAACATCACGATCCTGAGCCTGCATCCAGCGAATACCTGCAATTCGCTTGATGTCGTCAGTCTACCTGGTGGTAGACCAGCACTTTGCTTATTTCAACTATATTATAAAGTAGTTCTATGAAGGATGATATTCAATGATATTCATGTGGATGATGAGTCTAACTTAGTTACAGCTTTTTGCCAGCCAAACCGAGACGAGAAAACTCGACAAAGTTATTTTTACATTTTTCTTTAAAAAGTACAACAAAATGTTTTTGTAACAAATTATAATATTTGGCAATTTTTTTTTTTAATTCAATGTTATTTTCAATAGGGATGATGACTAGGTTTGAATATATTGATTTTTATGATACATTCGGGTAAATAGCGTCAATGTTAACTAATTTATATATAAAAAGCAAAGATTGTCTGGATATTTGCAAAATTTTACAAATCTTTTATAATTACATGAAAATTCATACAGTTTTAGCTTCCTTACATTAAAAGTGACATTTTTTAATATATGAACTATTAACATAAACACACAAATAACAAAGATATTACTAATTTTGTTTGAACGCACATACAAATCTAACGATCATTACATTACCTACGCGTTTTTCAGGGACTCGCGGCAGCGCCGCAAATCTGACCCTTTAAATACCTGTAGCTCCGAAAGTAATGACCGCAGATACCCTGTTACTTTTACAAAATTGCTTTACTATTAGCATACTTTTAATTTATATACAATTTAAAAAACTGTCATCATCCCTATTAGTCATATCTGTATGTATTGAAAAGTTTGTTTTTATTTACAATGTTTGCAAATTTTATATTTCTGATCGTCTGTATATTATACACTTGCATACTTTTGTCTATTCCTCTACTATAGTGACAACTTTGTCGAGTATATCCGTCGTATTCACTCACGTTTTCTTAAATATCTTCCCTCTAGCTCTTCCTAAACTGCCGACAATTTTGTTGTAAATGAACCGTGTCGCCAATACCACCTCACTATGTTCGTGTTAATAGAGAGAAAAGAAAAAAGAATAATATACTGATTTACCATAAAAAAACAATAAATTCTTATGCAAATTTATCATTCTGGATTCAAACAAATGAAACACAAAAATTTTAAAATGTTTTTGCCAAGTAAATGGTAGCTGATTATTAGCACTTATTTTATATAATTAGTTTAAATAGAGCTTTCTATATAAACAAAGGCATTTTTCGTAATAATTTTCTTCCCAGTCAACAAAATACAAGCATGCAAAATACAAACCAAAAAAAAAAAAAAAAAACTATTATAGTGGCTTATTATAGACATCCACCGGAAAATTAATATTTCCTCTAATGCAAATTAACATACTATGTTCTACATAACACAAAAATACTAATGCAACATGTACAAGGTTAATAATTGACAAAATATTAACATAGTATTATAAACAGATTACATACGAGTATCTAACATTAGGGCTTCGCTTAACGTTTTGTTAAAGATTTACGTACCTCTGACGTCACCTTGCGCAATTATGAATTATGTATCTCAAATTTGTTTTAGATGACGTTATAAAATAACCAGAGAGGGGTTCCAAAGAACTCGGAAAGGTCCCGACATATGGACGTTAAATGAACCGTGGACGTGGGTTCAGTGGTGTGCACAAGGTGTTTAACTAGGGTATGCACCATATATACAATGTAGTCCGACCAAATGGAAAATTCTCCAATGCAGGTTCGTAATGACTCCTCTATGGAATACACGCCAATGCGTGGGTTAAAAGGTTTTGCAATTATAATATTGTATATACAAATACCTTAATGTCCTAAATAATTGTGTCTTATTGCTTATACTAAAAAAGGTAAAGTTTGTGGCATATAGGGTGTAATATAGATATCTACTGAACCGATTTTGAAAATTCTTTCACCACTAGAAAGCCACGTTATTTGTGAGTGTCACAGGCTATATTTTATCCCCGTGGTCTCACGCGAATGGGTTATAAATAATGAATTCACCTGTCGTGTCGGTCGTGCGCCGGCTTGTTGTCGCGGCCGAGGATGATGCGCATGTGCGTGTCGCGGTTGAAGTGTGTATCTGTCACTATCGGCTGCATGCTGGTCAGGCTGGCGGGCTGCGAGCCTGGTGATGAAGAATAGCCATTATATTTTAACAACTCACTCACTGCTGAGCACGAGTCTCCTTTCAAAATGAGAGGGGTTAGGCTCATAGTATAATATAGCATAACAGCCTCAATAGTTCGACGGTAAGAGCGGTCGGACTCATCACCGAGGGGTTGTTTGATCCCCGCCCCGTTGGTCTATTGTCGTACCCACTCCTAACACAGTCTTTCTCGACTAGTTGGAGGGAAACGGGAATATTGGTCATATTTAAAAACAATTAAAATAAAAAATTACGGCCACGGAGGCCGTCAAAGCATTTTAGTTATGCAGTTCGGCTCCTATAAGTGGATTCGTCAACACCTTGAAGTAATGGGAAATACTCCTGCATCCTGTATATTTCAGTATTATAGAAACACTCGCAAAAAACTAGTTCCAAAACAAAGAACTCACCAGTACCAGCTAACAAAGGCGAGGGGCTCCTCGGTTCGCTAGGGCTCCGCGGAGGCGACGCGTACAGAGGGCTGGCTGTGCCGTGTCGCTGCTCGCGCCGTCGGTCCCTCTCCCTCGCGTAGCCGCGCAGCTCTCCGTCTCGCTCGTTCGCTACGTAACTCCTACAATGAGAGATTTAATGTTAAAAAAAAATACCGGTCAACTTGAGTATCTCCTCCTTTTTAAAGTCGGTTATAAATAAGGTAGTTCACTCATATCAAAAATATAAATTTCGCATAGTACATGGAATAAGAGTCTGAAATATATCGATATTAATTAATAAAAGTCGAGGATTTCTTATAAAACTCAATTTGAAAATCAAATTTTCCAAACGTCAAAAAACGCTGTCGTCCATTTTGTGACGTCACAATGTAACTTGATGTACTCGTATTTTTGTCAAATGCTCCGTTTGTAAGGGATTTTTTATAGTGACGTCACGAAACAGTTGAAATATAGACCATCATGGCCGACAGTCATTTTCACGCTCCTATTGTCAAAAACATATTTATAATTTGTCAATTCAGATCAATCGCCGATCTCGATTCAAACCTTCGTTATAGATAGTTATAATTTTTTTTTAATAAATGTTTTATCGCATTTTTTTTTTATTAAATAAGTATGAAATCATTCGCGTTTGCATTCTCACCCCTAGCTGCCCCCGAACATAAGTTACCTCAGTTTGGAGTCCTTCTCCACCGCCTGGTGCTCCGGTATAGGCTCGTCCCGGTCCAGCTCCCGGCGCGTGCGACCGCATCGAGCTACTTGCTGTGCGAAAGACAGCGATAGTTTTGCTCGATTCGCCTGCAAGTTGTTTAATAATTTAACTTATATGTCTTGCGTATGATAAAATCTGTACCATAAGAATAGGATAGTGAAATCATTTTAAAGGAGATGGTCCAAAATTGTATGGAGCCCAGGATCAGTCATTGTGCCCTGGCGGAAATAAAAAAAAATATTTTTTTCAATTTTTGATTATACAAATCTACGAATTTACGTTAATTTTTTCTAACTAATATTTATTCTCTCCCAAGAAATGCAACACTAACATGGTAATAATGGCGGATTGATGAGTTTTCAATGCAGTTTTGACGTTTTCTGTCAATTGTCATGTCATATTTGCTATAAGGGCGCCATCTTGATATAAATCCAAAACTTGGGTTTTAATTTTAGTTATTTCTTTTTATTTCATTGGATTTATTCACTTATTTAGATTTTAATAAAATCCTTGTACAAGAGTGAGCCTAAAATGGACCATCTCCTTAATGAAAGCTTAATATAAAAATTATCTATTTAATCAATTTTTCCAAACATCAACAACGATGTCATGCATTTTGTGACGTCACGATGTTACTTGATGTCACTAAAGGAATAAACATCAAACTAATAATTTTGTTTAACACTCCGTTTGGTTAAGGTTTACTGTTATCGTGATGTCCTAAACCAGTTAAAATATAGAACATCTATATTTTAACTGTTAATCTATATTTTAATGTTATAATTAAAATTATTATGTAGTCACGTCTCAAAAAAAATCAGTATTTTATTTTCAATTAGTACGATTATTAATTCCAGTCAGTAAAATGACAAGTACAACTGTCACTGAAATGTCATTTTAGTGACTGGAATTAATAAATTTCAAGTAAGAATAATCGTAGGTATGTACAATTGGAATTAACAATCATACTATAGTAAAACGCTAATGAACAATTTAAGAACCTTTAAAAAAAGCAAATTTTTTTTAGCTTCGACAATATGTCTTTTTTTCTTCACGAGATAGGTAATATTGTTGACGCCTGCTATGTCTATTGGCGTTTTTGTTTACCTTATCGTGTCCGGCTTCATCGGCATGTTCGTGAGACCTGTTGGAGCCGCCTGTCATGTTGGAAGACGATTTGGTTGAGTTCGAACTATGCACGCTACGCCGTTTGTAGTCCGGCGAACCTGCGATACAAACATTATATTTACCAATTATTTATATATCTATTATTAGCTGTATCCTCTGCTCTAAGGAGGGGAGGCCTAATCCTGAAGTATGCCGTTAAAATACACTGATAATCATAATTACTAGTTGCTTCGTACAACCTTAAATTGATTTAATAACACTTTCGTAAATCCTTAATGAATCCAAAAAAAAAAAACAAGTAATCAAATGCAAATATCGATTTTTCGGTGAAACTTTATAGGCACGCTTGACGCTTTACTTGTTGAGGTAAGATGGTTAACGCGTTACGAAAAGTGTAATCAAAATGACATACCGTAAGTTTTAAAAGCGCCACCTGCAGTACCAATGATAAACTACGACAAACACAAGTGAGCCCAGCGCCGAATCCGTTTAGTCTTTTAACGACATAATTGTGAACTAACTAGTAGGAGCTTGTGAAGTAAAGCAAATGCTACACGAGAGATGGCGCTTACTAACCGTTACTAATTTTCAAGTTTCTCTTTCATGTATTACTTTATTTTTGAAAGAAATTATACTTTGTTTTTTTTTGTGTTTTTTCCAATTTTTAAGGGGCGCAAGATATTTCCATATTTGTGACATAAATAGGTAAATAAAAACACATAGGTCTAAAAAGATGACGAGTTCACTGGAATAAAGTATATCGGAAACAATTCGGAAACTTGTATAAGAAAACTACTGTAAAACTATTTTCGCGTTAAATTCTGTTTTGACAAGTCCCTCGGAAATTATGGATTTTTCCAGGACAATATATGTTCTGCACCAAAGTCTAATTTATCTATACAGAATTTCATCCAAATAGGTTCAGTGGTTTAGTCGTGAATATGTAACAGATAGACAGATGTATACAAACAAACTTACAAACTTACTTTCACATTTGTGATATTACACTCCGCGCCATGAAACAAGTCCCGTAGACTCTCATTGTCATTTGGTAATGGCGGTCTTATTGTCATTTGTGTAAGGCTCTGTCAATTTTAGTTCAGTAGTTTTAGTTTTAGCGGAGTCTAGTACGGATAATGAACATACCAGTCCTCGCCGGCTTCAGCAGGTCGTCGGGCGGCGGTGCGGCGGGCGGGGCGGAGGGAGGCGCGGAGGGCGCGGCCCACCGCTCCAACAGGCGACAGATGTTCGCGTGTCCTGCCCGCCATGCCACTTTCGCTGGAGTGCGACCTGAACACACACAATGAGTTAAATAGAAAAAATCAATGTCAAAGGACATGTCCCAATTTTGTATGGAGGCTGTGCCTTTATTCCGAGTGTCAACTAAGCAGAACAAATTATTTTTATTTTTAAAGAACATAAAGTATGGGTCTCCAAACTCAAAATGAACAATTTTATGGAACCCGCATTTTTTTATTAATTAAATAAAATGTATTTTTTTCATTAGCTGACAACATTAATTAAGAGTGTTTATCATGGCAACATGGTTGTAACTCACACGCTGACAGATTGTGAGTGATTTTAATTTCACCATTTAAAATTTACATCTTTATAATTTCACCATTTAAAATTTACATCTTTACAATACACGGGATATGAATTCAATTCCAGATGTTTTTAATGGCTGTTTTAAATCTTTTTCTGTATTTTCTGTATTGTCTATGTTTAATTTGTAGACAAGGGAGCGAAACAAAAAATAAATATTTATCTAATTAATGCGGTTTCCAAAAATTCTGAAAATTATTTTCTCAACAGCAATTTGTATCTTCCATTTGTAAAAAATACTATCGATCTGCTTAAAAATTATAAATAATAAAGGCCCATTTTGGGACATGTCCTTTCATGTGGGCAACAATTTTTACGCAAGTGAAATCGCGGAGCTTACACACTTACATATTTGTGATTCGAGAATGGTTGAACGGCTCTAGGTGAAATTGAGTCCTTCATTTTCCATTGTATCTTGGAGATTCGTCTTATCCAATGAGCTCCTTCCTTACTTATTAGCTCACTTATCTACTACTAGCTTAGACCATTAAAAAGAAAGTACCTGCCTCATAAACTCCTCTGTCAAAGATCAAGAATCAATGATCTAACGCGTTTATAAAAACTGTTGCTATAGAATCGATGTTTCATTGTTGTAATCGTTTTCGTCGTGTAAAGAGCTCCCTAAAAATGCCGGTTTGTGTAGTTGAATGGCATAAAAAACGGCCAAAAACTTGTAGTTTAGTAAAAGATGGAGTAACGTTTCATTTGTAAGTATTTCTACCATAATTTTATCAAATTTGTAATTAAACCGATTTCTAAAAAGAATCGATTCTTTTGACGGAACAGCAAAAAATCGATCAAGTAATCGAACATTCTATATATATATATTCTGTGGATAGCCTAAGCGATGTGTTGGTTAGTCTGTGTAAAAATTACGCGTGTGTATATTGCGAGTCAATTATATAGTTGTGTGTAGTGTATGGACACAGAATATACTAAATAGTGTTCAATGTTTTCGATGTGTGAGTTTACCTCGTCCAAAAACGACAGACTTTTTTGTTGGTGAATTTGGGTGCGAAACAGGTCCATTATTTTTAATGGTCTAAGACTACTAGCCTACTCTAATAAGTCTCTACTCACCACAATGATCAGCCTGCATGGGGTCTGCGCCATGTTGTAGCAGCCACAGCACACATTCCTCGTGCCCTTCCTGAGCCGCTATGCCTATTGTAAGTAAATAAATGAACTTCAGTTAAATGGCGATTTAAAATTAATAATAAGGCTTGACAATTTGAGACAGTGTAAAAATGTCAACTACACTTTTACACTGTCTAAAATTGTTCATTATTCTACTGGATTGAAGAAAAAAATATTATATTTTTTGAGACAAAATTGATTAAATGATGATAATTTTTTTTTATTAGTATTGATAATGCCAAGTAAAATGTATGTAAAATAGATGTCCACAGAAGTTGACGCTTAGATCTTTACGTCCAGTAGAAGCGTTACAGTTAAGTTTAATTATATTCGTAATAATTCATAATCTTGAGTATTCTTGTTCTTCATAAGGTTAATATCAAGAATCGCACAATCGATTGCAAAGTGTCGCAATCGATTTTGCGAATCTTGATGAAAATTAAAAAGAAAATATATTTTGGCTACATATCAGTATAACTCTTTCTTTCGTCCCATATCAACGATAGAGAATCGTTATACCTTGGCATTCTTTACAAGTTAGCCCTTGACCACAATCTCACCTGATGGTAAGTGATGATGCAATCTAAGATGAAAGGAGGAGGATGAAAATCCACACTTCTTTCGGTTTCTACACGGCATCGTACAGGAACGCTAAATCGCTTGGCAGTACGTCTTTGCCGGTAGGGTGGTAACTAGCCACGGCAGAAGCCTTCCACCAGCCAGACCTGAACCGATTAAGAAAACTTCAATCGGCTCAGCCGGGGTTCGAACCCAGGACCTCCGTCTTGTAAATCCACCGCGGATACCACTGCGCCACGGAGACCGTCTAAATGTCGTCTAAATTAACACTCATCGAAATAAAGAGCACTTACCGAGGGGCGTAGCACCCTGCGTGCAGACGGCGGAGGGCGAAGCTCCATGCTGCAGTAGCGCACGTAGGGCGGCGGCGCGGCCCCGCCACGCGGCCGCGTGCAGCGCCGTGCGCGCGCAGCGGTCGCGCCCGTCCACTGCAGCACCCCCTTAAACATCATTTTATTAATCTATAAACACGTTTTAATGTTTTTTTACTGACAAAAACTACAATAGAAATAATAAAATAATACTGTTATCGCCGCCTTGGCTGCTTTTCAATTTACTTATTTTTAATAAATAGTGTAAGAATAGTAGTCTGTGACGGATATGACGTCGCTCGATCTCGTGTTGGCTTCAGTGTACTCGTGGCGTTCGAGCCGTCCACATCTCTTGTTGTGTAATTTTTTATGTGTTACTTGGGATAGGCGGGGAGAGTGACTTGAGTGGAAAAGGGGAGTGTTTGTATACAGTCAAAGGATCCTTTCACCCTACACACATCATTCACAAGTGCGTGACTCCACTCAAGGTCATGCTCTGCCATTCTAGGGTCTTATTTTGGTTACAGTTTGACTTCTTAAATATGTTGTCCTGACAAATGTTGTGAATCATAACCTTTGTTCGACATTAGTTTTCTTATATTTTCAATCACTTTCGAGTCCTATAATAATACTTAGCAATAAATTAATAAATTTAAAATCCTCTTTTAAAAAAAATTAATAACTGAGACGATAAACACAAATATGTAACGTGTGTAGCACGGATTATAAACTATGTATATAATAAGTAAAAACTACTCACCGACTTTAATTAGCATATTGACCATCTCTGTATGTCCTTGCCACGCTGATACGTGCAACGGTGTTCGACCCTGCAAATACGAACATTTAAAATAAAGAGATAACATACTGCGATAGTAAATGTCTCCCATGTAGCATTAACCACGCCTATATGCAATAAAACTACTATAGGTATGTAGTACTTTTTCAGCACTTGGGGACTTGGGGAGTAAGTTGATGAATAAATTACGAAAAGTGTATTCGGGATAGGCTTTTAAAATAGGTGTTACTACAGGCAAAGTGAAACGATATTTGCTATTTTAAATTACCAGTAGTCGCGCCCGGACAAGAAGTCTAAGCCTCGAGGCCCGTACACCCCCCGCCTCGTTCTTACGGGCGAAAAAGACCCACAAATCATCACCAATAGATGGCGTTCTTAGGGAACTTTGAAACAATCCCTTTTGTACATTACAAGAATCTGTAGCAATGCAGTTATGCATGATGCTCATAGATGGCGCTTTGTATTTATTTTTGAAAGAAGTTTTACTTCGTGTTTAGTCGTGTGGTCTAAAGCACACTCGTTTTTTATCAAGTGTGTGTTTGAGTAAATTTTTTGTTCATACAGGCAAGATGTTCAACGTTTGTCTCACCTCAGTATCACTGCAGTGCACGCTGGCTCCACAGGTCAGTAACTGGCGAGCCATCGCCAGCCGGTTGTCCAACGCCAGCACGTAGAGCGTGCTGCGTCGGTCGGCGTCCAACGCATCCACGTCCGAGCCACGACAGAGCAAGGCGGTCACTGTTTCGAACTGCCCTTCTAAAGCTGCCAGTCTGTGGAATAATTGATCAGAGATTACAATATATACTAATATTATAACGTGGTAAGGTGTCATAGGCATAATCTCTGAATATGCTAAACCGTTTCCGAAAATTACCATCTAAAATCAATAGAGTGCAAGACTATTTGTATTTATTTTATATTTATTTATTATTTTGACCTTAGTAGTACGTTGTCTTATCCCTATAGCCCCTCAAGAACGAGAACTATATAATGAAACACTTGTTTTTTAAAAAAAAAAATCGTTTATTTCACTTTCTAAATTTACATAACTTAGTGGTAGTTTGGAACCTTCTTTTAGGAGTAGTAAAACTACTTCTGTATTAGAAGGCTCCGCTCTTCCATAGCTAGTACAGAAATATCAGATTCTAAATGAACATTACAAAATTATTATATGTTTTAACAGTGACATCATTATTTTCGAAGCCTTTCATTCATGTAATTAAGAGTATTATATACCACTTTACACGATTGAAAAAGTTAGTTTGGTTAATTTAGTTACTCACCGTAAGGCGGTCTTTCCGTCATGAGCTCTCTGGTCCACAGGTGCCCCCCATTGATCTATCAGGACCTCCACCAAACGAGTGTGACCTTCTTGAGCCGCCAACATTAGCGGGCCCTTCCCATCGTTGTCCGCCTCATCGACCTTAGCACCAGCCTCGAGTAAAGCCTCGCACACTTCTACGTGACCTTTAAAACACATGTCAAACTCAATCTCATTTTTTCTTTTTGACACATACATTTTTTTTCAACCACCAAAGAAAAAGAGGAGTGTACAACACCGTGACGTTACAGCAAGCGCAATTAAAATAACCAACGAAGTGCGAGTCGGTCTCGCACCCAAAGGGTTTCGTACCAAAAACGTATGAAAATAGCATACAAAATCACGTTTGTTGTATGGGAGCCCCTTTAAATATTTATTTTATTCTTTATATTTTTTTAGTATTTTTGTTATAACGGCAACAGAAACACAATAAAAATAATCTGTGGAAATTTGAACCATATAATTATCACGGTTCATGAGACAGACGGACGGACAGACGAACGAACAAACACCGGAATTTTAGTAATAGGGTCTCATTTTACCCTTTGGGTACGGAGCCCAATAAATGACTATATAAATCTAGCATACAAGCTTATCTAGGTACCTTCAAAGGCGGAGTAATGCAGTGGAGTCCATCCGGAATTATCCCGGTGATGTTCGTCCAAGCCCCGATCCAGCAACTGACGAACTACTTCCACGTTGCCTGTGAAAGAAAAGTAGCACTGATAAGAATCATTTTATAAATCCTTCAACCAAGTGTTGACCATTTTAAATTGATGACCATGTAGTTCAGCCTTCACTGTTCATGTTTACCACAAAACTTCATTCAAAAATAAAATAATACATGAAAAAGAAACTGCGAAATTAGTAACTGTTAGTAACGCCATCTCTTGTGTCGTACTTGCTGTACTATAGAAACTTCTACTAGTTAGTTCACAATTATGCCGTTAAAAACTAACGGATACGGCGCTGGGCCTACTCGTGTTGTATGGTAGTTT
The DNA here is from genome assembly GCF_947172395.1 of Bicyclus anynana. NCBI lineage: Eukaryota > Metazoa > Arthropoda > Insecta > Lepidoptera > Nymphalidae > Bicyclus > Bicyclus anynana. The sequence goes on from NC_069090.1 coordinate 3,952,330, forward strand.
AGCAGTGTTACTATAGATGGCGCTTTTTAAACTTAACGGTATGACATTTCGATTATACTTTTCGTAATACAAAAATCAGCTTACTCCCCAATTGACTTAGGGAGTAAGCTGATTTTTTTACGTGTTTAAAATTTGAGTTTCAAAATTTTCAAGGTCATAGCTACACCAGTCTAAAAAGTCGTACCTTGCGCAGCAGCAGTGCTCAGCACTGTCCGGCCCTCGCAGTCCATGTTGTCGACGCACGCGCCCCAGAACAGCAGCAGCCGGACAGTGTCCGCGTGTCCGGCGGACGCGGCGGCCCACAGCGCGGTGCGTCCGGCGCTGTCGCACGCCTCGATGTCCGACTCCGCCTCGAGGAGCAGTTCGCAGATTTCTCTGTAGACACAACTTGTCATTATTTTTAGCCTGTTTAAACAGTACAGTATTGAGACGTAGGATGGTGTTTCGTCTACCTATAAAATAAAATTTACCATAATAATTTTTTTTTTTGGTTGACTATTTTTTTTTTATTGAGAATGAATACATTAAGGAACTTAAGCTAACTTATCCTAATAACTATACAAATCATGCCCACGTGGAATGGTGGCAAGACTGCATTCCCGAGCTGGACAGCCAGGCTGATTCTTTGCGCAAAAAATGAGCCAGCCCTTCTGTCACCAGTCGAAGCAACTAACCGCGGTGAAATTATTCGGTAAAACTTTTTGCCACTGCGACTCCATGGCCCTAGGGTCTCTACGGCAAAAGGTACAAATATGTAACTCTCTGTCAGAGAGGCATACTTGAGCCACTTACCGGATTCAGCTTTTAATGATGATTAATGAAACTATGAAATGAGAATATTCGCACCAAAAGACATATTTTGTTTCGTGCAGTACAGTTATAGCCACATATTAAGCGAAACGGGGCATCTCTATGACACGCATAATTCTTTATGGATTAAATTTCTTCAATGTTGTGTGTTTAGCGTTTATGACTTACGTATGGCCTTCAAAAGCAGCGACCAATAGCGGTGTGGCCTTGTCACGATCCGCTTTGCTGACGTCTGCGCCTCGCTCCAACAACAGAGCCGCGCACGCACCGCCCGCCGCGCATAGCGCTGCCACTGCTAGTGCTGTGCGACCTAGACAAAATTAAAAACATTTCAATATGGTCGATCTCCCACTTCGATGTCAGGAATCCGTTGGATGCTGAAGACCCGTTGTTTTTGGAAGTCTTTTCAAGAAGCATAAGTCTAGTAGCAGACTTATGTCTAATATTGGTAGTACTCAGTCTGGTAGTAGACTTATAATGATAATATTACCTATTGCTCGTCGAACCTATGTTTTTTACATTGTTTGACGAAACATACAGTTGGCCATTCAATAAGCTTAAGATACGCACTAAGATCTCTCGAGACGCAAGAAAGACAAATGTCGACCAATAGCGGCGGACTCAAATACATTGCTCTTTTTCTCATTGCGTTAAGATGAATGAGAGAGCAATATTTCAACTCCGCCTAATGTCTTTAACTTTTCCCGAGATATGTCGTTGACACATACTATGCGTACTGATGTAATGTACCATTATCTATAACAGAAGACAACACATCACATCACAAGACACTATGAAGTACACGTCATAGAGGAGCACTTTAAACCTGAACTTGTATCACAATGCTCAGGATGTGCTTGCTTCCATGGGATACTAAGAAATGTGTTTATCTACACTCACCATCATGATCGGCATGGTCAGGACTAGCTCCCGCATCCAGCAACAACCTCACGATGTCCGCATGTCCCATGTAAGCGGCGGCCATGAGCGGCGTGCGACCCTCCGCGTCCGCTCGCTCCGGAGCCGCGCCGCCCGCTAGCAAACGCGCCACCACAGCTTCGTGGCCCGACCAGGCCGCTGCCCTGTCGCAGAGAACATTATATTTCATTCAATAAACAGTTTGAGGAAAAATAAATTATGAAGAAACCGAAAAATTGCTAAAGTTAAATTAAACATGTGTTGCGCATGGATTAGTTTATTAACATACACACACTTCCCTACAAACACCACAAACACATACAAACCCACCACCACACACGCACATAATATATATTGTAATTATTTTGAATTATATCAACTTAGCATTAAGAACTTAACACCTAACTTAACTTTATTACCTAATTTTACTTGTTTGTCATAAACTGTTATATTCTACAATATATTCCACAATACAGGGAATCCTAGTGTGGAGATCACAAACTTATGTAAAATTATTTTTATGTGTACTAGTGAATCATTAAATCTTATTAATATATATTTTTTTACAAAACCCTCCAGCTATACAAAAAATAAAGAAAAAAAAAAAAAAAAAAGAAAAAAAAGTAATACAAAAAAAAAATAAAATAAAATAAAATGAAATAAATAAACAAAACTCCTCTTAAGTATTTTATGTTATAATTAAGGTTGCCACCATGTGAAAGAAGTAGCATGTCATCTCAATATATACTTAAACTATTGCAAATGTGAAAAAAATATATTTGGTCCTAAATAATAATTATATACCAATTTATTTTATTATCTCAGTGTAAACATAATTTTCTTTATTTAGGTAATAATTCTTGCACACCGTCTCTCATTTGATACATATTATTTAATGTTACTCAATTTTGTCCCAACAATAAAGTCAAATTATACGAATCAACTTATAATATTATCTACGTATGGATGGCAAACCTACATAAATAACAAATTATTTTTTAACATAGAAAAGAATGAATAAAATGTATCAGCTGGAGGAGGCCTATACCCAGTGAGGGATTCTTAACATAATTATTAAGTACTATACTAACATACGTCACAATTATAACCTTCTAACACTTATATCAGAACAAACAATTGTAAAAAAAATGTATACGCAATTTTGTTAAATATTAATAAACTAACACACTAACACAAATAGTATAGGATAAATAAACTTAAAATAACTATGTAATTTATTGTTAAGAAGTAATAAAGGCTTTGATTGATTGATTGAATATATATTTTAAAGGCCCACTAGTGCACGAAGTGATATTGTTACAATATGTAGGCAAAATTACCTCGTTATCACTACGTTATCACACTAAGAGAACAATATTATTGTTCTCTTTTTCGTTTCTTCGCAACGAAACGGATAGCATAATTTGCTCTCTGTAAGCGATCATGGAGATAAAATTTTTCCTTAACAAGCGCCGAAACGAAACTAGCACTGACCGTTAGGCCTAGTTCAGACTACTTTAGTATTTTAGTCGAGTACGAACAATATTTGTATTTATCGCCCAAAAATCGTTCGTACTCGACTAAAATACTAAAGTAGTCCGAACTAGGCCTTATCGCGCAGAAGTCAAGAGTATCATGGGATTTTGAATTGTATTTCGTCCTCCGTTTTGATACGACAACCCGTGCACTTCCAGTGTACTGCGTGTGTGCGTGTATTGTATGGACAGTACCAATGCGCAACTATTCCCTCCGCGTTTCGTTCTCTATTAGTTTCTCTTCTCTAGGCCTTCTTTCCTGGAGAAGGTAGTCGTTGTCAGATTTACACCAATCAAAAGTCTCAATAATGTGAACTCAATTTAGTAAAGCTATTGGTACATACCTCAAAGCAGTTCTGTTGTCAGAGTCCACACAATCAACGTCACAGCCGTGTTCCAGTAACACATCTACCACCTGAAACAATTTAAAACATATTGAACGATACAGATAGATATATTTTTAGTTACAAGAAATTCTCAGTATCAGCCCGAGTTAGAAAATTGAGGTATTTTCAATTTATACAGAGAGATGATAGTAAGGGAGCGAATTTTATTTGGTTGTTCTGTTACGTTAATAAAACAAATTTTCTTTATTAGTCACTTCTTTTATCGGTCACTTTTACTATGACAAATTTTAGCGTAGTATTTAAATGCAAATTAAAATTAAAATGGCGCGCAAATGGTACATAAGCGTCTTTTGCCGCCTATTTGCCGCTTATGCGCGATGCCACATTCAATTTAGGTCAGCTCCGTGCGAATTGTTTAATATGGACGCCTGAATTTTTGTAGCCAATGACAAGCCAACTATTTAAAAAATCGCTATAGCATGATTTACCCTACAGGTCGTTTGGTAATAAACGTTACCAAACGACCTGTAGGAAAAGGACTCTGTGTTATGTTTTGAAGTTTTATATCGAACTTGCTGACGCCGCGCGGAGTAGGGGGTATATAGCCTATAGCCTTCCTCGATAAATGGGCTATCTAACAATGGAAGAATTTTTTAAATCGGACCAGTAGTTCCTGAGATTAGCGCGTTCAATCAAACAAACAAATAAACAAATAAACTCTTCAGCTTTATAATATTAGTATAGATAGATTAATGGGGGTAGAACAACGTCGTCTCACCTCAGTGTGTCCGGCCCAGGCGGCTGCTCGCAGCGGGCTCCACCCGTCGGCGTCCGCGGCGGCGGCGGACGCACCCGCCTGCAGCAGTATAGCGGCGCTGCCCGCGCGTCCGCTGCGCGCAGCCGAGTGCAGCGGCGTGCTGCCCACTGCGTCCGTTGCGTTCGCCAACTCTGGACAGCGCTAGAAACAAAACAACTTTTAAAGTACCGTTTATATTGCCATATATGGCAAAAACTGGAACTAATGTTGCACCGGTCGCCATTTTGCAAAACATTATACAAAAAAGCCGACAACAACGACACCCTAACTGGGCCAGACAATTCTGTATAATATTCTTTTGTAGATGATACATCCCCTTATTTGTAATTCGATCACGCAGGGATACTCCGAACAGAGATCGTTCTATCGCCTGCTACGTGACTCTCAGTTAGACTCAGTCTTCTTATAAAACGAATTGACAACACTCAAAGTTTGAAGACTTTCGTCTTCAGACTGAGAATATGTGAAAGCAAATATGTAGCTAAGTTTCCTGGACGAATCTTTAATTATAGTTTTTTCCAAAAAAAACAATGACCTTGACAACACAACTAAAGTATAACTTTCGAAAATAAATTAATGCATAAAAGAGAAACTTGATAAATAGTAGTGGTTAGTAGCGCCATCTATCGTGTCGCATTTGCATTACCCCACAAGATAATACTAGTTAGTTCATAATTATGCCGAGAATAGACTAAACAGATTCGGTGCTGGGCTTACTTGTATTGTGTCTTGTAGCAGTGTTTCTACAGATGGCGCTTTTTATGTCATTTCGATTGCATTTTTCGTAACACATTCACCAGCTTACTCCCGAAGTCCAGCATACGTAAAGGAGTTTTACTTCAAAACCCATTGAAAATGCAATAACCTCAAATACCTTTAACAGGGCAGCCAAAGTGTCCTCGTCTCCCTTGGTGGCGAGTTCATGTATCGTGCTGGGGTCCAACAGTAGCGTCTCCTCGTGTTCGTCGCCTGTAGCGTCGGCATTGTCTTCACTCTCCACTGCTTGGTCTGTCGACATCTGTTAAGAATAACATAAAAGGTAAATTTCATCGAAATGTTAGGTTGTAATTTTTTTAATAAAAAAATATTTTTGAACAGTGGATATGCCTTCGAATCGGAGGGCGTAGGTTCAAATACGGTTCGGGATATGAACCTACAACTTTTCAGTTATGTGCCTCAAACAGTGAAGGAAAAACATCTCTAGGAAACCAGCATATCTGAGAATTTTCTCGTTTTTCTACGTGTGTGAAGTCTGCCAAACCGCATCGGGCCAGCGTGGTAGGCTTAACCCTACCTATGAGAGGAAACTCATGCTCAACAGTGAGCCGAATATCAAATAATAGCTACCTTGTTGGAGAATTTTCATGATTTCCTATCGGTTACACCAAAAGTTTGGAAGATAGCTTGGAAGGAAAGGGCCTTAGCAGAGCCATCGTGGGTCGGGCAGCATCTTGTACTTAAGTTCATATTATGAATAGTATAATCACCAAATCGTTGAGATCTTCTCCCTCCGGCTCGGTGGGTATGGAGTCAGTCCTGCTCAGCTCTAGCAAAGCCTTAAGCACGCGCCGGTCGCGCGGCCATCGTGTCGTGTTACCATTCACTAGCTCCGGCATTATGTTCTCTAACGTCGAAGGTTCCACTGTTGACAAATTCACAATCGTTATATTTTATAAAAAAAAAATATGAAAGTGTTTAGATCTAACACGCGGCTCCTCCAATGCGGTTTTGCGGTCTTATGGTAATAATGTTTGATATTGTAACGATGACTATTAGATTAGTTAATGATAATGTTCGAGTCTGACGTCTTGACTTATTGACTTTAAGCTCCAATCTCTTCTTCCATAAAATATGGAGGTATGACCGGCCTGCTGGTCTATTCACTAATTTGGTCTATAATAACAACCTATTACAATCTACATTAAATTTCATCTACCTATACTGTATGATATTCACGACGCTTCTCAGTAGGTACGCACCGAATTTTGACGGCCTCCGTGGCGCAGTGGTATGCGCGGTGGATTTACAAGACGGAGGTCCTGGGTTCGATCCCCGGCTGGGCAGATTGAGATTTTCTTAATTTGTCCAGGTCTGGCTGGTGGGAGGCTTCGGCCGTGGCTAGTTACCACCCTACCGGCAAAGACGTACCGCCAAGCGATTTAGCGTTCCGGTACGATGAAGTGTAGAAACCGAAAGGGGTGTGGATTTTCATCCTCCTCCTAACAAGTTAGCCCGCTTCCATCTTAGACTGCATCATCACTTACCATCAGGTGAGATTGTAGTCAAGGGCTAACTTGTAAAGAATTAAAAAAAAAAAAAAATGACATTTGTTACATACAATCTCAATTTCGTATATGTCAAGTAATATACGTCAAAGTTAGTGAATTAGCCTGCTGGCCGGCCTAACCCTGTATTAAGCCATTCAAATAGACTGATAATGATTTCAATACGGCAATATAACGATGGCGGTATGTCTTTGCTTTTAACCTAGTTTGATAACTAACCAACCATGGACAAACAGGCCAAAACAGACCAATTTATTCAAGTCGGGATTTTAACTCCAAACCTACTCTAAACTAACGCAGATAAATATATAGTTTTATATACGACGCTTTTTCCATCGACTCACGTATCGTGAGAATTCTTGACCTCCGAATGACGTAAAATAAAACAAACAGCTTTAGACGTCATTCGATGGTCAAGTTTGGTCAAGTCCATGACTCATAGGGAAATGGTTTCGGTAAAAGTAATAAACAATACATATTGTCATGTGCAAATCTACTTAAATTGAACCATCGGGATTACTCAACTACCTATCGTCCCTAATACGCAAACTATGTTGTAATGTAAAACTAGGACACTGCATACAATTTATGACGTTTTAAAGATGGAAGATATAAGTTAAGTTCCAATAATTTAACCGCATACAGGGTAATTGAACCGATTGGTAAAATGAATACATATATTTTTCCGTATCACATACAGCTACTATAACAAAAGAAGTAACTATAAGAAAACAATTGATTTTTAAAAGAAAAAAAGGTAAAAGTAAATTTGTAGAAACTTCTTACTTAAAGTAGTGAGTTAGGATGTTGTTGGTTTCGTATTTTAATGAAGATCGGAGAAAGTTGTAACATACATATGTGTATAACTTATACACAAATAATGTTTGTGTAAAAGTTGGACGTATGTTTTCTGTGGTATAAGTATAAACAATGAGATGGTAATACCAATAAGAATACCTTGTAATAAATTAATTTGGAACTCTCCTAACTTTATTAACATGGTAACGAAAAGTGAACAGAAGCGAATAGAATACCACTCAATATATATACTTGGTAAACACTGTAATGATTGACTAATAGTCCCCTAAAGACTAAATGAACCCCTATTGTAAATTGTAAAATCACTATTATAGCAAGTTATGAAGAAGAAGAGTAATTTTGATAAGTTCCATTTACTTACTTAAATATTTGCTAATTACAAGTAGGTACTTATCTTTGTTTGCAATTAGAATACCTATATAATAACATAGTTATGACTTCTTAGAAAAACAAAAACAATAGTAGAACGTTAGAATGTCTTTAATTTCTTCTCTGCACGTTTGGAGTCCTCATACTTTTAATTTTAAGTTTAAGACGTTAATTATCTGCATTACTTTACAAAATGACCGTTTACGGATTTTATCAAATAAAATATTTTTGTGTCGATAAAATAAAAGGTAACCAATAGTCAAACTAAAACTGTTAAAATTGAGCTCAATCTATTGATTAGACTGTTTTGAAATTCAGTTTTAACATTTAAAACAATCCTTTTTTTAGGTCAAAGAATTACATAATTATGTAGGTACCTCAACTAAACCGATAAAGTAGTTTTTAGATTCGGAACAATCCGTCCGTAGACAAATTCAAACAAGTGGGTTAAGGTTCCGCTTTTATCTTTCAGACGTACGGAATTCTTAACAACAATATATTTTTATATTTAACAATATATTTCGAAAAATATCAAAGGTTTCTTGTAATAAAATTGAAAATTTAGAAAAGACCCCTGAAGGTCATGAAATTATAATTACACTCTCGATCAAGTCATCAATATTCTCTTTCAGTGCGCTTTCATTTGAGACCCCACTCGAGTTTATTTGCAGACTTTTGGTATTTCTTCCCCACTTTCACACACACAACTTTTAAACGGCTCAACCGATTTTCATCAAACATGTCTAAGAACACCTAAGTCACCTTTCATACAAAACAAACTAAATTGAATTCGCTTCATCCGTTCTGGAGCTATGGTGCCACAAACAGAGTGACAGACAGACAGACACGTCAAACTAACACCCCTCTTTTTGCGTGAGGGTTTAAAAACAGAAAGACCAGGGCTACTTAAATAAAAGCTAGAACTAAAGTAAATACATACTTATGAAATCGTAAATGTTCATCACATCTTTATAAGTTAATGTTGAGGCACTTATTTCGGTCATTTTGTCGAATCAAATTTCAAAACAACACAGTTTAAACACTAGAAAAAAAAATACGATTTGTACACTGGGAACGGCACTTTTCTATAATTCCAATTATATTAACTTCGACACAAAATAATATAAATTATTATTTTTTTATCATAAATCAAGTATTAATATAATATTAAGACACGTCGTTTTCCTTCAGTGACTTATATTAAACTGCATGAGAATTTAATTTCTGATGACTATTTTGTATTTGTATGATTATGAAGCGCAATTTGAACCTTATTAACATTAACAGAAGGTATATTTTCACATGATAATACAAAATACTAATGTGTTGCAGGATATGATAAAGAATTACCAGTAATTAGATTAAACAATACTGTTTCATTTACGCGACTTTGGCTCAGTTGTTCATAATGATGGTTTTAATATATTGTTAATTAGAATTTTTTATATATTTTATACTCAGAATATAATAAAGATTTCTTATATTACTCTTTCAAGGAAAACTAATTATGTCATATCTAAACCATACCTGATTTTCAAAATTTAATTAATGAAAGAGTGTATTTGCTGTTTTACAGTAGCTAAAGTCTGTTCTTAGTTTTAGTATGGCAGTAGTTTTAGAAAGGTCGCGAATTGATCTTAGGGGTTTTCGGATTTCATTGGAACCCTTGTAAAGAGGAATGGCCACCGGCCCATACAACGTCGGCCCAGGTAACCCAGGTATACCCCCGTATAAAAGTATATGGAGATGATAATATGATGTATTAAATAAGTATCCAGTTAAATAATTGGCTTAGTAAAAGTATGTTTCTTAAAGAAAAATATTTTTTTTTATCAATAGGGCAAATTGTTCGCCGGTTTACCAAAGTGGTGAAGTAACATTTGAAGCTGTATTATTTTCTTTGTATTATTTTTTTCTGTTACCAACAAGCTTAACAAACAATAAAACGAATTAATAAAAAAAATACAACCGACTTCAAAACCTAAAAACGTTATCACTAAACTAAAAAGCGAAAAATAACATCATAATATGTTCTACCTGCTGATCAGCATGAAGGCGGTGCTAAGCCGGTGATGTATTAATTCAAGCCATGTGAGAATATCTTATAGTGTTGTTTCATGTGGTCCTGTCAGAAATGGCTTAAATTAAGACAACACCGGCTAAGTACCGACTTCATACTGATCAGCAGGTAGAACATATTATGATGTTATTTTTCGCTTTTTAGTTTAGTGATAACGTTTTTAGGTTTTGAAGTCGGTTGTATTTTTTTTTATTAAAATTTTTATAATTTTTCCATTTCTAGTGTAAAATTTTATCTCAAACGAATACATCAGACCCCTAATAACAGTCATAACCCATCTTGGTACAAAATTCTCAGCAATACGAATTAATCAAGGCCAAACACGAGGTAGTTACTGTAAACTGTTAAGGAGTTCCCTTAATTGTCCTTGGTCTTCATCACCAAACCCCTAAATGACAGTCACAACCTATCTATGTGGAAAGTTCTCATTAATACAAATTAATCAAGCCCAAACACAAGGTAACTGCTGTAAATCGCCGAGGAGTTCCCTCGTCTGTTTTATGGCTCCATCATCAGATCGATTTTAAACCTTCATGAAATTGTAGTGCTTAAAAGTACTAAATGGAAAAGTTTACGAACACACTAGACACCCATATAATTTTCAAAAGTTCCCCTCCATTTCTCCAAGATTCCATCATCAGATCTTGACATGATGGCAATGGGACCAAATGGGGACTATACTGTTTCAAACAAAAAAAGAATTTTTGAAATTGGTCCACGCGTCTTTGAGTAATCGGTGTACATACATAAAAAAAAAAATACCGACCGAATTGAGAACCTCCTCCTTTTTGAAGTCGGTTAACAAACAAATGAATCCTAAGTCTTCAAAAAATATCGTAAAACTCAAGCTGTATGGCCAACGATCTTAGTTTCTTCCCGTTCTGGACAAAATAAAGATGTCCTAAAACGTAGTATTATCAAGATTTTTTAGTAAACTGCCGGGTGGTTCGAGTAGGACTGGGTTTGGTAGGTTTTCGATTAATTATTATCAGCATTATATTATAATAATAATACCTGACATTTCAAAAGTACTTGTACACTAAGCCTAATTAAATAAATGAATATTGACTATTGAGGCTTATACAATATACACATTATCATCAATTTTTGTGTTCATACAGTATTCAAAGTAATTTTCATGTAGATAAAATTAGAAGAATTGCTGGATTACGTCATTGACAGTAATGATAGTGATTGTTATCAACTATTTTATCGATAAACGGCGCCAATTTCAAGCGGATTCCATTCCTAATATACCTATTATAATAGTAAAGTACAACAGCCTGCCCCTCTAGCCAAGTGGCAAGTCGATTCTCTTTCTACGATCGCAAACGCTTCGTAAACTAGAAATGGGAATGACAGATCTTGATCACGTGACCTGTCGACAGCAAATGTCATTCGCATACATCTTTCTAGTTTTCGATGCGTTAGCAATTGTAGAAAGAGAATCGACGTGCCATTTGGTTACAGGGGCTGGTTACTTCATAGTTGGTCCAGTCCCGGGTTCAATTCCTAAACTATTTTGCTAAATTTGGTACAGAGATAAATTGGACCAGAGAAGAGCTATTTTTTAAATAAAATAAAAATCCATGGTTTCAGTAGGATTGGTAAAAAAGCTAAGATTTGATTGTTTGTTTATTTATTACGAATAGGCTCTGAAACTACTGGACCAATTTTAAAAATGTTCACCAACCGAAAGCTCAGGGAGTAACTTATTACATTATAGGCTATATTTTATCCCTGTTTCCCACGGGAACAGGAACTATGCGGGTTCAACTGCGGTCTGCTAGTTTTATAACAATTAATTTTTTGAACAAAAATAGTTACTGTATTTTAACTTGGTCGCTTATGGTCTAAAAATAAACTATAATTTAATGTTATAAACGACTCGGGTATATAAAATTACCCACATTCCACAGCTATCTGCAACATACGTAAGGTGTTTTCAGGGAAAAATTAATGAGCAAAACAAATCAAAGTCTATTATAGTGTTTTCCTTGTCGCGAAAATATCCGTATTTGGTATTTAATACGAGTAGGTACTAGTGGCGAAGAGTTCATGCAAGCCGATTCCCGGCGGGTTACCTTCAAAAATCCTCGTATATTCATTGTACTGTTCAAGTTTATATAAATTTAAGCTTACGTGATTTGCAGGAGACTGATTCTTTTCCTTCTGATTCAGGATCGCAATCTTTTTCCTCCAATTTATTGTCTTCGGTCTAAAAAAAGAATAACAAAAATTAGAACATAGAATTACATATTTATTTAAATCATAGTACATTATGATATAAGTGTGGTAAGTTGAATTAAAGCCGAGGCGATATTCTAGCTAGAGCCGTAGGCAAGAGCTATATAAGGAAGCAAGGCTGTAATTATCAAAGAGCACGTATGTCATACGACATTTTATAACACATTTGCGAGGAATTAAACACATATTCTGAAAACGAATTTGCATCTTTGTCTGTTTTCCATATGATGACATTTTGATACGCTTGTCATTTTTGCACAAATAGCGAAGAGCGTGCGTGTTTTTTTTTTAGGCAAATGCACCAAAAACAGCCAGTATTAAGTAAAGTTCTGTCTTCGAGCCTCAGGCGATGCTTCTGCGTTCGCCCAAACCCCCCGGTGACTCCGCTGAGGTTCTATTAAAGGAGTCTACGGCACTTAGACAATCAGAAATAAAAAAAACTCACCGGGTTGTTATCAATGTCGACGAGTTTGATATCGCTCTCTCTTCTCAACGCTGCTTCCACGTCGCACCCAGAGTCCAGTACCCATAAGAGGATTAGGGTGTGAAGATCTATATGATCTTCGTCGTCTCTGAAAAAGTACATTAAATCAAAATCACAATTGTTTATATTATAGTAGGCTTAGTTTACAAGCACTTTTGAAATGTCAAGTTGGACTTTTTGTTAAGATTCCACCGGTTCGGAAGGCAGGTTCTCCTTGGAAGGGCCGGTAAAATAATCTATCTCGCGAGAACTCTAAATTAGTAGATATGTTATAGCAATCAACAAAGTAGATAAAATCAACAAATCACAATGTACACATTCGAACTTTTTTCTGCAAAATGTATTATGATATCTGCCTACTTGCCTAAATCATCCTAGGGATTTTTGGAAAACTATTCAAATTAGTTTTGGATAATGAGGAGTTGTATCTACCATTTGAGTTTTATCCATTAATTACGGGACACCCTGTATCCTGTATATGGAACAGAGTTTATAACATAATTCGCCATAATTGATTTAGAACTTTGCGAGACAATATGATAGACAAATAGATAAAATTTTGCATTTACAATATTATTATGGAGTATGGAGTAGCTTACGTGTTAGTTTTGTTTTTCTTCTGCGATGCCATGTGCTGCTCCAGATGTGTCATGTGATACACGTAGTTGTGGATCTCTAGGGCGCTTAGTCTGAAAGGTTTTTATTTTATTGTACTGTTTTTCCGTTGGCACGAAAATAAGTAAAAAATATGATAACTCTTGCTGGCACGCTCGGCTCAGGCGGAACGTGACAATGTGTCACGCTTTTTCGTGCGTGCGGTCGGCGGTCATCGATTTATACAGAGTGTCCCAGAACTGAACGTCAAGCCGAAAAAAAATCTATCCCATGCAGTTTGAAAATCATGGGCATTTAATTTTCAAACTGCATTTCTGATTTTTCTCATGATGGTTACATCAATGACTGCATAACATGGTTATGTAGTATCTATACTAAGGTACGGTATCATATACTGGGGAAATAGTGTTAATAACAATAGTTTATTGATAGCGCAAAAAAGATGCATCAGAGCAATTTGTAAATTATGTCAACGAGACAGTTGTAAACCGTTAATTAAAAATATTAACGGTACCATCTTTATATATTTATGAAGTAGTCATGTTTGTAAATAACAAAAAAATATTTATACCTTATGAAAATAAACGCGACAATGATAAATTTAGATGCGAACAACATAAAACTACTCTGTACCATAATAGTTTATTCATTGCGGCAGTAAGAATTTATAATAAGTTACCAAAAGAAATTAGGAAAGAAAAGAATATATATTGCTTTAAAATTATATAAATACCTAACTCAACAGGCATTCTACAGTGTAAATAAGTATTTAAGTTGATATTATTGTTATTTTCATACATATTTTAATTGTAAAGATGTAAATTTTAAATGGTGAAATTGTCATTTGAATCATTAAATTAAATACTTAATAAATAATTTGCATGCCTAATTGGCAAGATACATTTACCATCTACATCTACCGACCACCTGTATGCATAATGCATGTATCTGCAAAGAAATAAATTGATTGATTGATTGATCAATCCTGAACTGAAAATCCTGTCACCCCGTTTCGGTTTGACGTTGAGTTCTGGGACACCCTGTATAACTATACCACGTCAATACACAATGTCAAGTACGCGGTGAAAGCTCACCGTTTGGCGTCCAGCGTGTAGTACATGGCGAGCGCGGCGTGGCCGTCGCTGGGCGCGCACAGGTAGCGGCGCGTGCAGTGCTTCACGTCCACCAGCCACGACGCGAACGAGTGGTGGAACAGGCTCAGGTAGCCCGTAGCGCGCTCCATCACCAAGATTCTGTCGCATTGTTGTCATTTTTAGTGAATAGCTCATTGTTGTCAGCCTTTTATCAATCTACTACAAGGCCAGTGACGCTGCTGTACAAAACTAAGAAGACAAAACTAAGAACAGTATTAAGACTAGGTTTCCTTAAATGGATTACTTCTTCGCATTTATTTTTTGTTGTTTGTCTTTTTTCTTTTTCTTTGTCTTTTTTCTTTTTGATTAGAGTAAGTTAATAATTTGCGTTGTACCCTATGTAAGCATGTTGTGTTTGCTTCAAGTAGGCACAATTACGTGAGGATGAGAAGAAGCTATTTTTTAATATATGTTAGATTAAGTATTTGTGCCAGTTTAGCAAACCAATATAAAAAAAAAAAAGATTTTTTGCATATAGAGTTTAGATGACTAGAAATTCTAATCACATTTTTATTTGTGGAAAAAATCTGACCTTTTTATAAAACAAAATTGTATTTTTATCACGTCACCGCAAACGCCAATCATAAACTGTGACGTCATTCGCTACAAGGCATCGGTTTGTGATTGGCGCTTGCGGTGACGTGATATTTCACATGAAGAATGACGTCACTTGCTAATGTGTTGTGTTTCATCGGCAAAAATTTTACGTAGATATTTTTTCATTTATATTAAATTTTTACTGGTTATTATTGACGAGACAAAATAAAATATAGCTTATAATACTTCCATAACCCAGTTTAAACACTAATTACAAAAGATTACCGACGGACTTGTGAATATAACTAGTAGTCGCAATCTCACCGTCTTAACAGATGCAATCTCCTGTTGAAGTCATCTCTGGTGACGCTGTACTCCTTGGTGAGCAGGCACTTGTACAGCATGTCCTCCGTCACTCCGCAGCGCGCCGCCAACAGTACGTCTAGCAACAGACGAACCTGCGGACAAACATTTCATTAATATAGCTAGAAGATGTTGCATAGAATTTTTTTTTTTCTTCTGGGTTTATCTGCGATCAGTATCATAACTATAAGCAGATGTGTTTTGTGATAACTTCGCTTTTCGAGTGTATTCCCCAGTGAGAATATCCCCTCATTGTTTTTATAGGTTAATAGGTTTAAATAATTTGCTTTCTTTTAAGCCTGCTCTAATATGTTCTGTGAATCAATTTTGAAGCCAGAACATTTGGATGACTCCTTAGTCGTGTTCTGTATTTTTCCGTGACGCTGTCAATCTCTTCATTGCCAGTTTTCACCTTTAGTCGCTCGTGAATCTCGTTATTCTTTATGAACCACGGAACACCACAGGTCCTTCTCAGAATTAAGTTTTGGGTCCTTTGCAGGATGGATATGTTAGAGTTGCTGGAACTTCCGCATAGAATTTAAATAATTTTTTATTACATAGACTGATGTTGACGTGATAATGTCTTATAAAGTGATGAACGCCGGCTGCATTCACAAAAAACAGAAATTTTTGGCTGCAACATCATCCGCATAGAATTTAAATAATTTTTGTATTACATAGACAGAAGTTGACGTGATTATAATGTCTTATAAATCGATGATCGCCGGCTGCACTCACGAAGAAGTAATAATTTTTGGCTGGTGGAAGCCTTCCGCCGTGACTAGTTACTACCTTACCGGCAAAGACGTACCGCCAAGCCATTAAGCGTTCCAGTACGATGTTGTGTAGACACCGGCTGCACGCACGAATCAGATTGACTCATTGACACGTTCCGCCTGAGCCGAGCGTACAAGCAAGTGTGGAAGAAGCGATAGAATGGCATGACAAGAGCACGATTTTTTGTAAATATTATAATATCATCGTCGTTATCAACCCATATACGGCTCACTGCTGAACTCCAGTCTCCTCTCAGAATGAGAGGGGTTAGGCCAATAGTCCACCACGCTGGCCCAATGCAGATTGGCAGACTTCACACACGCAGAGAATTAAGAAATTCTCTGGCGTGAAGGTTTCCTCACGATGTTTTCCTTCACCGTTTGAGACATGTGATATTTAATTTCTTAAAATGCACACAACTGAAAAGTTAGAGGTGCATGCTTGGAACGGATTCGAACCTACACCCTCCGGAATCGGAGGCAGAGGTCATATCCACTGGGTTATCACGTCTCTAAAATATATTATATATAAAAAAAATAAAAAATATTATAAAATATTATAATATACCACATTAATATACGCCTTTTAGTGTAATAAGTCCGTCCTCCGATTTATCACTACGAAGACGAAGAAGGATTTGAAGAAGGACTAGCGCTACGTCGTGTTATCCGGTTTGAGGTGACATAATAAGATATTTAATTTCATAAAATGGCAAATACACATAATAATAACTAGGAGCCGACCTTATTGAATCGTCGTCCGTGGAACAGTCTCTGCGCCAGCCACAGGTACAGTCCGTTGAGCGTGCCGGGTATCTCGCGGATCTCCCGCAGAGCTATGAAGCCGTCCGCCACACCGTCCAGTACCTATACAACACGAAATTAATATACACCTTATAGTACATCGTATTCATAACGACGCATATTCGGCTCATCGTTCAGCCCGAGTCGCCTCTCAGAATGAGAGGAGTTAGGCTAATAGTCTACCTTGCTGGCTCAACGCGGACTAGCGCAATTAGCAGACTTCACACACAGAGAATTGCGGACTTAGCGCAGACTTCACACACAGAGAATTGAGAAAATTCTTAGGTATGCAGGTTTGTGTTAGTTACATTATGTTTTTAACACCTATTTTATTACTAAAAGTAAATTATAGCTTGTCAAGTTCGTTGATGACACTTCCATGATATGAGGGCGACGGGGGAAAGGACTGCGCGAGTATGAATTCGTGCGAGCAGGGCATCGCTACCCGGCACCCGGCCCGCGCGGACCATCGGCAGTGTTACGAACGAATTTGCCAAGCTATAGCAACGATACCACATGCTATAGGCCATCATGACGAGCAAGATCGCAGAGAAAACGAAGATGTCATGGCATGTCATGTCAAGAAACATAGAGAATGGCATAAAGAGGGCAATTATAGAACATTTCCGCCTAGCCACAAACAAGAAACCTATCAATGAAGCAACAGCAGTAGTCTAAGCTCCTAACTCCTTATCCCGTCACTTAAATGGTCTATTATTGCAGGAAGGCTAATCAAATAATGATGCATTACAATCTTGTCTTGAGAGTCGAAAAATTCACAGTTAAACCGTTTATCTATTTTATTTATTGGCAACACCAACGCACCTTTTCTAAGTACAGTAGACATCCATCGCTCTTTATCCGAAGGTGATCCAAAGCAGCTGCAGCGGCCGCAGCTGCGGTGGAGTCGCTTGACACGCGAGCTCTACAAACAAAGTTACAATTAATCATTTATTTATTTTGTTATTCTACACAAAATACCGACAAATTGTTCCATACGTCAGGCGACCCAAGAGCTGGCGAGACCCCTCTGGATGGCAAGACTAATCCTTATTTGACCCAAAGGATAAGTCTTGTCATCCAGAGAGGTAACAGCGCCAACGTATTGAGCACCTTGCCTATTGGTGAACAATTAGATGGTGTATATTTGTCGTAATTATTAAATTTATTATTCTTTTTAATTAATTTAATTATTAATATGTATTTGTTGTTGGCTGAATAAATATTTGTTTGCCTCAAAAAAAAAATACCGACCAATCAAAGAGGGAATGTCACGTAGTCCCGCCTAAATACGTATTCACTCTATAACTGGAGCTTCAATAAGATGTTATGCTGATTTTGCAATGTTCAATTATTAAGAAGAATCCACATAGCCTTCCTTTTAACCGCACATTGGAGTCTAAATTCTATATCTTGTCTCAATCTTGAAAAAACGTGTCTGATCGGCGTCTTGGTTTTGTAGGATTTTGCGGATGGTAGAAAGAAATCAATTATCCTACTACTACTACTACTATATTATTATTCAAAGTACAAAGAACTAACCGCAGTCTAGGTTCCGTGTCGAGTCTGGCGAGCACGTAGCGTTGTACGTCAGCGGACACGTGAGCACGTTGCAACTCGTCGAGGGTGATTTTACGGAACCCTAAAATAAAAATTGAATATTAGACATATACCTATTGATTGACCAATAAGATTTCTACTTTGAAACCGAAACATATGGCTACCAGGTTTACAAATATCTCATCTTTATTCCTGCTAATCATGCACACTGAATGCTGGCTTTCATAAAGTCAAATAAATGAACAATTCCTTCTAATAAAATATTTCTTCCTATTATTTTTCATTATGAAGATCTACTGACTAACTTCTTGAGCAAATTGAGCAAAAAAAAATCAAGATGTTATTGCACTTAGTACACAAAAACCCGCTATCTAGGGCCAAAAATTAAATTTATTATTGATCTAGATATGAAAAGTAATTTTATTATATTTATATGTTAAAAGTCACAAGTCAAAATTCATTTATTTCAATTAGGCTTAGTTTCAAGCACTTTTGAAAGGTCAAGATTATGTTAAATTTAATTTAATCTAATGATGGTAATAATAATGGAAAACTTAAAACTAAAGTTATGAGGGTTCCAAACGCGCCTTGGTCCGAGAAAAACCCACAACAAACTCAGCCAAGGTTTTTTTTGTTTACCATCATTTTACAAACTTATTTAAAACTTAGCACACAGTCGTATATTACAGTTTAACACCAAGCTTTTTTATCATTAATATAATCATTAACACTATAATAAGCCTTTCCCAAAAGCTTGCGTTTAATATGATTAGGTCAGTCAGTATTTTGTGCGTATAACATCGATTTGGTAAGACGTTATCACGTCGAAAATTTGGGAGCTCTGAAGTATTTGGGTTTACCTGTGAACATCTTAGTGAGAGGTCTCGACTGTCGGGAGTGTCGTCTAGCTGTCGCTACCAGCAGCAGCCAGTGCGGCAACAAGTGCTGATGCCGCGCTAGGAGCGCTGCCACGGAACCCTCCGTGCCATCCTCATTGATGTCCCCTGGAGAAAATGTCACTGACTAAAACATTTTTCAAACTACCTTGCTGGACCAGTAATGAACATGAGCTTCTGAGGTTCTAAGGTCCTGAGTTTGGGATATGATATATTGAGCCTTTCTTTCTCCCAAGAAGTTCTCAGTAAAATTCATAGCCTGGAATTGGGATATTAGCTGCGCCTCAGGGAGTATCTATGTTAAGCCTTTGATCCCGGCTTTTAAAGTGATGATAATGAAAGCACATATTTATAACAAGCCTAAACCCAGAACAAATTGTTGATATAAAAAGAACTATAGTTTGCCAGAGACTAATTTTGCGGCCTCCAAAAATTAAAACGTAACCAGATTGCAAAAATGGGGCAAATAATGAAAATTTGGGCATAATTATGTACTTGTGTCTTTGATTTTATATGTGTGGGAATCAAAATTTCCTATTGATTATAAAAAGATGATGAGAAGACTTACCACTCAAAGCGCCTTCATCAATCGCGTCCACCAACAAGAAGAGACACTGTTTCGGCGGATCGATCTCCAGCAATGGAAACAAAATAGCCTTTTTGAAGCACTCATCGGGGTTCTTCTCCAAATTCTGAGGCAACAGAGCTTGTTGGATCTCAGTTTCAGACAACAGCTTATCGTAGTAAGCATTCGCTATCAACGTCCTCGGGTTCACGGGCAAGCTGGGTATGGGAGGCGGTACATCATCAGAGGCTGAACGTTTCTTCTCCAACAACTTCTCAAGATCAGTCTGCAAGTCGTCTTTTGGTATGTTGGGATTTAGTACGTTCTGATATTCAGGTTGTTCAGTTTCTGGTTCGGTTTTTTCTAATTCTTTGGGGGAAGTGGGTCTCGCGTCAGACTTTTTGGGGGAATTCTCAGCTGAATTCGGCCGCAAGTCGCTCTTGTTTGGATAGCGGAAATTTGCCACAGGAATCCTGGATTTTGGGGGACTGTTGTTAATTTCTTTTGGCTTCTCATCCTGTTCGGTGGACAGACTTTTCTGGAGTACCGTAGGCTTTTTGTCGGATAGAGGTTCCGAGCTTTGTCGCAACAGTCGCGAGTTGCGGAGTTCTTTTGATTGTCGTTGCGAGATGTTGCGAAGGAATAGGTTTTCGTGGTTCTCGTAGAGGCGGAAGTCTTCCTCGTTGTTGACGAAGGGATTGGTCGCTTTTATACTGGACCTGGGTAAGATTTCTGGCAACTGAAAAAAATTAAATATTAATATCAGTGGCCCGTGGTCTTTTATGTATTCCTGGTAAGTTGTAACGATAGTCAACTCACGTGTTGCCCGCTGAGCTGCGCGTCGGGCATGCAGTCCTGGTACGCGTCGCGCTCGTGGATGCGCTCCGCGGTGCGCTGTCGTGCGTTTATGTCCTCCTCGTCCGTTCTTTGATCTGAAAACGTGAGTTCAATAAAAATATATATATCTGATAACATACATGGGAATAGTATTTATTAATGAAGATAATACTTAAATTAGCTAAACTTATTATAAAAATAAAATATAAGGAAATAAATAACATACATTGTTTTATAATTATTGGATATACTCAATAATGGAATTGAAATTTGACCAAATTAGTCAGAAAACGAAATGCACGCTAATTAATTGTTAGATTTTCTAACTCGATTATAGATTTACTAAGATTGATAACTGGAGTTCGTTGTAACATCCATATTTGTCAAAATATGTATTTAATGCAGTAGAATTAGAATTTGATGGATTTGAATATTTTTCTTAACTAGCCTTAAAAATCATGTGGGCTATAGTGGGGCTAAATAAAGTGGACTGTACCTTCACTATCAGCTAGGAGAGGTTTGGAACTCTCTTCTCCGTCGTCACCCATCTCTCTGAATCGCTGTATTAAATTCTCTTCCGTGGAGTTTCGCCTGTAACAACAATTTGAAACATTATTTCATTAATCTATGAGCGCAATCATTTATTTTTTTGTAATATATTCCTTTTCCCAACTAATGCGAAAAGACTGTGTTGAGAGTGGGTACATTAATAGTCCAGCGCACGGCGATTGAAGCACCAACTCTCGATGATGGCATGTGGAGCTACTGAGGCTTATCAATATAGCCCGGCGTATAACTTGAGCCGTGATAGCCCAGTTCATATGACCTCTGCCTCTGATACCGGAGGGTGTGAGTTCAAATCCGGTCCGGGGCATGCACCTCCAAGTTTTCAATTATGTGCATTTTAAGAAATTAAATATCAAGTGTCTCAAACGGTGAAAGAAAACATCGTGAGGAAACCTGCATACCAGAGAATTTTCTCAAATCTCTGCATGTGTGAAGTCTGCCAATCCGCATTGGGCCAGCGTTGTGGACTATTGGCCTTACCCCTCTCATTCTGAGAAGAGATGCGAGCTCAGCAGTGAGCCGAATATGGGTTAATAGTGATGAGCATTAACTTGTCTCGCAGTACAAACATCATTCGAGCCTTATGTCAAGTTAGTCCGCACGAGCTGTAGTTACCTGTGACTGCTGGGTGTGGCGTCGTCCTTGGGGGAATGGTCTCTTTCATTGGGTCTAGCGTGGGATGAATGGCTCAATATCTGCATCGCCAGCGAGCGGACGAACTCGCCCGGCCGCTGACTGCTCTCACCGTGACCCTGACAATAAGACGAAATAATATATTAAGAGTAGTGTACAGCCTAGATAGAGAAAGCCGTGATAGCCCAGTGGATATGACCTCTGCCTCCGATTCCGAAGGGTGTGGGTTCGAATCCGGTCCGGGGCATGCACCTTTAACTTTTCAGTTGTATGCATTTTAAGAAATTAAATATCACTCAATCGGTGAAGGAAAACATCGCAAGGAAACCTGCATACCAGAGAATTATCTTAATTCTCTGCGTGTGTGAAGTCTGCCAATCCGCATTGGGCCAACGTGGTGGACTATTGGCCTAACCCCTCTCATTCTGAGAGGAGACTCGAGCTCAGCAGTGAGCCGAATTTGGGTTGACGATGATGATGTACAGCCTAGTACACTGTTGACATGCTAGAATAGGCTAGTTGACACCTTTTTTAAATGTTCTTAAATTCATTATCGTTCTACTAGATTGAAAAAAAAAAATATATATATTTTTTGAGACGTGATTACATGAAAATTTTAGTTTTTAAATATGTTTTCGACATTAATAGACAAAACGCCTGTCAACCATGACGGTGTATATTTCAACTGTTTCATGACTATAACAAATCCCTTAAAAAGGGAGCGTTTGACAAAAATATTAGTTTGACGTTTAGTACATCAAGTGTGTTAGTGACGTCACAAAATGGACGACAACGTTTATGACGTTTGAAAAATACATTATTTTTTTAAGAAATCCTTACCTTTAATTAATTGATATTGATATATACTATGCGAAATTAATATTGTTTATATGAAATTTGATATGAGTCAACTATTGAGGAATTCATAATTTAAAAGATTTATAAGCTACAGCAATAGTAGCTAAATACCCTACCAGCAAAGACATTATACTGCCATTTTCCAGACATTAATATGGTCGTTTGTATAAAGACCTAGACATTAAGTATAACTAATATTATAAAGCTGGAGAGTGTGTTTGTTTGGTTGAACGCGCTAATCTCAGGAACTACTGGTCCGATTTGTAAATTTCTTTCAGTATTAGATAGCCTATTTATCGAGGAAGGCTATAGGCTATATATTATCCCCGTATTCCTACGGGAACGGGAACCACGCGGGAGAAACTGAGCAGCGTCAGCTAGTTAAGTATGTTACCTGTAGAAAGTGCCTCGCTAGCAACCTTCGGTTCAGAGCTCGCTGCTGCCTCGCTTGAGGACCGTTGCCTGGCTGACTGAGCTCTTGGGATAAAGCTGTCTTTCCACTTCCAGCATCGCCTGTAAATTTTATATATTTTTTATATTATTGTCACACATTAATCAACAATATGATCGATCGTACGGAACACGACGGTGTCGTAGCCGCTCCAAGTACGAAATTCAAAAAGTAATACATTCTCGAGTCAGTACGACACGAACCGTCGCATGTTCAATATTATTCAAGAAAAATGGCGTCTTAAGTTTTTAAATATTTTAAAAACTGTTCACAAAAAACTAAAGAAATAAGATGGAGTATTTTTTTTATAGCTAATTATTGATTATTACATTAGTTTACGTAGTTGTTGTTACGGTTAAATTTTGAAACAAACAAATTATGAAAAAAGTTTGTATGTGCGATTATCAAAGAGACGCGTGACGTTTGTTTTTTTTTCACCGGCTTGACTGGGTTCACCGGGTTTCACCGGTTTCAGTACGTTGCTTGTAACGACTCACTCTGGTTACTCTGTGATTATTGTACCTACTGTATTTATTTTTCATTATAATGTTTCATTGGTCAAACGTGTATTGTCACCATAATTGAACGAGCGTGTAAAAGGCCTAAGTATAAAGGTTCCAGCTTTCACAATACTAAAACGTCTGTCTATCTGTTTGTCCGGGCTAATCTTTTGAATAGCTAGGCCGATTTCAATGGGACTTCCATTGGAGGTCATTGAGCAACATTTACTCGTAGGCTACGTTTTATCCCAGCGTGATTTAAGTCCGGTTTTGGTCGAGACCACTCCAGTAGCGCATCCCAAACAAATGTAACTTCATTCATTCTAATTCATTATCAACCCATATTGGGCTCACTGCTGAACTCGAGTCCCCTCTCAGAATGAGAGGGGACTCGAGGCCAATAGTCCACCACCCTGGCCCAATGTATCTTACCTAGAATCAAAGTTCCAGCAGTCTTGCTAACGGCCCGCTGTTCGAGACAGTGCGCTATTTTCTGGAACACCCACTCCCTGCAGAAGAAGCGCCTCTTGTCTGCTGAGATCATCTCGGAGACACGCTGCGCCGACGTGGATTTGCGCACCGGCCGGTCTTTGTCGCCCTTGGGAGCCATCGGACTTAGTGGAGAACCTGAAATGATTGAATCTGATTTTAGCTGTATGTTGGTAGGATTAGCTGCGACTCTATACAGGGTGCTGGGGAGTATTTCCCATAAGTTCAAGGTGTTGACGAGACCACTTATAGGAGCTGAACGGCATAAAGTAATTTTATTTTATTAACTAAAAATAAAACCTTTTTATGTTTTCATACAAAATAATTCCATTCCAGTCGACTATCCATGTAACACACACCTTTACCTATCCTTGCATTTTAAAATTTTAATGTTTGGCTACGTCATAATTATAAGGATGCGTGTGAGGGACACATTTAAGATCCATTTACAAAAGTAATGTTATTTACTCCGAAAGTATTAATTTAAGAAACATGTTCTTTGATCATTTTTAATTAATTTTCGGTAAAGAATATAACCCCAAAAGTTATGGGAAATACTCTCCAGCACCCTGTATAGTAATTCATATAAATGTATAGTAAAGCTTTTGTCTGTGATTTCAAGTAGGTACTTAATTTACTCGAAACTAAAACACAATTAGGTTTTTTTAATTTTGTCTGTCTCTCTATCTTTTGTCCGGGTTAATTTCTACAACGCGGGCGATCTGCGGCAGAATGGAAAACCTGGTGGTGCTTCGCCCACTGCTATGCGAGGTCGAAATCGCCAGAGATATCGTAGCGGGCATTCGCTAGTAAATAAATATATGCTCGTATGTACATACCATCGAAATCGAAATCTCTATCTCGATCTCTATCTCTCTCTCTGTCTCTATCTTTTTCTCTGTCCCTCTCTCTCTCCCGCCGGTAGTCTCTGGACGCATCTCTGTCGCCCGGGAAACCGCGATGTCGATCAGTAGGCGTCCGCTCGTGGCCGCGAGATGTCACTTCGTTCAGGGGGAGAGATCTGAAATATAATTATGTTTATACATATTAGTATACTTTACTGAACATTTGGCAATAGGTATGTGTCGTCTTTCCTCGCTCGTTCAGTAGCTTCAGATCACGAATGGGTTCGAATCGGTCGGGTCAAGGAATGCCATCTTAGCTTGTCTAAATTCTCAGCCCGGAGTAAAAATTCTCAGTCAAAGTAAAAATTCTCAGCCCGGAGTTGGAAAACTTGGTGGTGTTAAACCCCTTGCCGAAAGCTTGGTGGTGTTAGAGGGGGTCTAACGCCTGAGAGAGCAAATGCTAACATTATCATCCGAAAGACCACCCTAATCCAGCCAATATGTATTAGTAGTGGGTCTAAGGGAGGGAAGCTTCCCTAAAGGAGCAGGATAGCGATGACATCGCAGTCCGCACAGGGTCCTTAGAATTGATACACCGAATCCTTAGGGGTTGGAAGAGTTTACCGGGGGAGCCAGATCCCCGCGACCCGGGCAAGAAGGCGAAGCTATGAGGCCAGTACCCCGCCCGTTCTACGGGATAAGACCCTCACATCATGGCCCGGTATTGGGCTATTAAAATAGTCATATAATGATGTGTCAGAAAAAAAAACAGTTAAGTAAAAAATACAAATTATCTCAGTAGTGTTTTTACTTTACTTTACTTTAAGAGTTGAGGTCTTTTCAACTTTCCGTGCCCTAATGAAAGCATTGAGTTTGTCGTCCCTTTTAAGTCACGTAATTAATACGTAAGCGGTGGGCTTAATTGGCTTTAATTCATGACTGCTTCCTAAGAATAAATTCTGACTTTAGGTGAGTGTTAATAAAAGTAAAACCCAAAAAGGTGACTTCCAAGTATACAATTAATTGATTAGAAAATTATTTTATTTCAAATAGGCTTAGTTTACAAACATTTTTGAAATGTCTGCATTGTCGTCTTTTTAGTGACTAGAGACTACGACTGGTGCAAAAACCAGGATTTGCTGAGAATAATCTGCAATAAACTCTTAAAGTAGGCAATTATTACCCCAGCAAAATGAGAATTGATGAGTTGAGACCATCCTAATTATATAATCATTTATTTATTTTGCTATCCTTCACGAAAAGCCGACGAACCCATGCGACAACGTCACTTAGGTCCGACAAAATACTCTCTACATACGTTTCACCCCGAAACCGGAGCATCCTCAGGAGATGTTGACTACAACGTGCAATTGCAAAAAAAATAATAATAAATAAATCATTACATAATCATCATGATCTTCCGCAAAGTAGCATGTTTCTATCCAATGCCATCCTAATTAACAAGTTTGTAAATCAGTCAGTGATAGAGTACCTAATTAGGCAAAAGAGTTTCTTCGTTTTTGGAATTCGATTAAAAATAACAATAAAAGTTGTGGTACCTTAAATTAACACGATGTTCAGCTTGTCTAACAGCCGAATGTCTGTGCTGCTGCTGCCTGATGCTGACCTGGTTCTGCCTCAAATAGGCTTCCACTTTACCCTCATTTGGGTTTTCATTTCTATTCTGCGTCTTCCTCGATCTCGTCTCGTCTTTCCGTCTTGACTCCCGTT
The DNA here is from genome assembly GCF_947172395.1 of Bicyclus anynana. NCBI lineage: Eukaryota > Metazoa > Arthropoda > Insecta > Lepidoptera > Nymphalidae > Bicyclus > Bicyclus anynana. Next base: position 3,979,222 of record NC_069090.1, read on the forward strand.
TCTCTAACTTCTCCATCCTACTCTCCAAAGGCGCGTTTAGAAGTTGTATGTTTCCTCCGTGGTTGTAATTCAAAGGATCGAATTCCCGATTTGAATTTTGCGCTCGGGACTCTCTGGACGTTTGCCCTTTGGAGTTCTTCGCCCTGTACTGGGACTTGGGCACCACCTGACTATAAATTGGCATATTCGACATCTTACACTAACTTTGGTTATTAGAAAAAATAATTTCAAATTCACCACCCCTTTTGAAGGGCGGGCTTGTTACTTTGGTTCTAATTGACACTAATTCTAGAGGAACGCGGGTTTTGCAAAAGATTTTTTTTATATTAAAATAGGTCTATGTAGGTTTGTATCACATACGTGAGGTTCGAAGGAGATTCCAGTCATTCTAGTTTAAATATTCGAATAGTTTGTTTTTAGGTTATTTGTTGATACATGATGGAAGAGCGTGCCCCGGGATCTGAAACAAACGAAAGATCTTGTTAATAATGTTCTAAAATTATGGACATTATCAGTACATTTTAATAATTGGACTTTTAACATTATTTTTATTATTTTTCTTTTAGAAAATTGTTTAAATATTTTCAAGACATATTCTAGTAGTAAATAGTTTTATTTATAAAATATTATATTTTTTTTGCTTTTCAGTAAAAAGCTATATTTCCACATCGGATTCGGCATCGGATATTCCACACATCTATTTCATCATACCCTTTCGAAAACTGCCGGTTAGTTGCCACGTCAAAACTTGGAACATTTTCTTTTCAATAATAAAAGGTAATCTAGGTCTCTGAAAGGCTACCCTAGTGTCTCAATAGCCTTTCATCCCTTTCATGGGGGTGAAACAGGGTCGCGACATAAAAACTGGTTAAGTGCTAGTCATTTTGCGGATGTCACGTATTTTCTGCACCATAGCATGTGACTAATAAAAAGATCAATATTTTTTTACCATGCAAATGGATTTTGGATTGACTTCAGAATAGGGGTTCTGTTTTAATTTGCATGTATCTTTGTATTTTCAATAATAAATCTAAATATAATATGTTTTTTATAATATATTTAAATATGATATCTGATCATGAAAACATGATATTTTGTCAATAAGATACAACAGCCACCATCAGGGCGCACGAATTTTTAAGAACTTTACTTACTTACTTTACTTTCGTAGTAAAAAATAGGCAGTCTCCTTTTTTAAATTTTATCGAAAATTACTTACTTATACACTTTTAATAGGATTTTCGTTGTTCTAATAAATATTTTTCTATAAGATAAGTGTGCAGGTTTCCTCACGATGTTTTTCCTTCACTGTTTGAGACACGTGATATTTAATTTCTTAAAATTACTACGGATTATACGGGTATTATTGATACGGGTCCTCCAATTTCGAAGTAATTAAAAAAAATCCAGTGTAGGTAATTAATCTCACTAGAAAAATATTGTAGACCCTTCTAGAATTATTATAGGGCTCACATAGGTATTCATTTCATACCCCAAAATGTACTCGTAGTTTACACATGCGTCTATTATACAGTCATGTTTTGACCTCAGGTACCTATAGTAAATATAATAGTTTGTGATTTTAAATCGTTTCACAGACAGAATAAGGTTCAAATTGCCACACCAAGGTGCAGAGGTTTTTTAAATTGCTCCTCTACAAGCTTCCGGCAATTGAGAATTAAGAGGGAAATGCATTTTTGATTCAAGAAAACAGCACTTTAAGATACAAACAATAAAAACTATTTTAGCAGTGACATGAGACAGTACGGATTGTAATCTGAATAAAGACAAGACTAAGCATTATGGTCAAAGAGTCTGCGACGACCAGATCTTCTTCACCGTTAATATTAGTATTAATTATCTAAAACTCTACTAATAATTGTGAAAGCAAATCTGTCCGTCTGTCTGTCTGTTAGATTTTCACGGCTGAACCGATTTACAACAGTTTCGAGCATAATATAGGGTACTTTTATATCCCGTAATTATCATCATCATCATCATCATCATCATCATCATCATCATCATCATCATCATCATCATCATCATCATTATCAACCCATATTCAGCTCACTGCTGAGCTCGAGTCTCCTCTCAGAATGAGAGGGGTTAGGCAAATAGTCCACCACGCTGTGCGGATTGGCAGACTTCATCATCATCATCATCATCATATCAGCCGATGGACGTCCACTGCAGGACATAGGCCTTTTGTAGGGACTTCCAAACATCACGATACTGAGCCGCCTGCATCCAGCGAATCCCTGCGACTCGCTTGATGTCGTCAGTCCACCTGGTGGGGGGTCGGCCAACACTGCGCTTACTAGTGCGGGGTCGCCATTCCAGCACTTTGGGACCCCAACGTCCATCGGCTCTTCGAACTATGTGCCCCGCCCATTGCCACTTCAGCTTCGCAACTCGTTGAGCTATGTCGGTGACTTTGGTTCTTCTGCGGATCTCCTCATTTCTGATTCGATCACGCAGAGATACTCCTAACATAGCTCGTTCCATCGCCCGCTGTGTGACTCTAAGCCTTCTTATGAGGCCCATAGTTAGCGACCAAGTCTCGGAACCATAGGTCATCACTGGCAACACGCACTGTTCGAAGACTTTTGTCTTCAGGCACTGAGGAATTTCGGACGAAAAGATGTCGCGAAGCTTCCCGAATGCAGCCCAGCCGAGTTGGATTCGACGGTTCACCTCTTTCTCGAAATTGGACCTACCTAACTGGATCATATGTCCTAGGTATATGTATTCGTCTACAATTTCGAGTGCAGCGTTCTCAACTATAACTGGGTCGAGCCGAGCTCGGAGCAGTGAGAGGAGCGCGAGTCTCCTCTCAGAATGAGAGGGATAAGGCCAATAGTCCACCACGCTGGCCCAAAGCGGAATGGCAGACTTCACACACGTAGAGAATAAAGAAAATTCTTAGGTATGCAGGTTACCTCATGATGTTTTTCCTTCACCGTTTGAGACACGTGATATTTAATTTCTTAAAATGCTCACAATTGATAGGTTAACTAATAAGCCCCGGACCGGATTCGAACCGCCCTCCGGAAACGAAGGCAAAGGTCATATCCACTGGGCTATCACGGCGCCAAATCCACAATAGGTAAAGATATAGAGGCCGGACTCATCACAGTAGCGTCGGAATTCGATCCCCCAGGGCTATATCGGTGCCCACTCCTAAGCACAGGCAAAGGTCATATCCACTGGGCTATCACGGCTAAACGCTTTCCCTAATATATCATTATCATGGAAAATTCCGCAAACATAATGCATATCTTCATAACGTATTATTACTAGAAAATAAGCTTTAAAAACCGCCGTTCTCCACTTCCCCTAATTCCGCCCGCCTATTAAAAGTTGAAACCCCTTAGCGGCCTGCTCCAACCCCTTGCATATCCGAGCACCTTGAATTTTTCATAAACGTCCGGACGTCCGAAGTGAATTTGTGTACTTTACGTACCTACCCCGTATTTAACTAGGGTTTATCCAATCTCTTGTACTACACCTGTAGCCAAGTGGCTTTTCGATTCTCTTTCTATGATAGCAAACGTTTCGAAAACTAGGAAAATGTATAGGAATGACAGATCTTGATCACGTGACCTGGAGATAGCAAATATCATTCCCATACATTTTTTTAGTTTTCGAAGCGTTTGGCGATCGTAGAAAGACAATCGACTCTACATTACTATTTATAATTCTTAAATAAATATAATTTTTCATTTCCATCCAATATTTTGTTAACCCTCGAAATTTTAAAAGGGGTTTATAAGTTCGACACCTAATTGAAATAAATGAATTTTGAGTTTGAGTTTTGACACCTGACTTGGCATAAATGGGTTAACCGATTTTTCTGAATCATCACAGTTGAAACTTTAGTAATGCAAGTATTAAAGTAAACTAGACACTTTAAAAACGTCATTGTTGATTAGAAAATTAATTTATTAAAGAAATGGACGATATTTCTAGGTAGCTGATAATCCAACTCAATTTAAATAGGTCGAATACAGAACCTTCATTGGTACATATTTATTGTGCTGACACGTAAATTTACGAGATCTGCAACACACCGCCGTTTTCAGACAAGAGCGCCGCTCTGACCTGAATTACGTAAGTTTCCAGCGGGAATCGAACCGGTGACCTTGCGGAACACTGCGGTAACTAACACTGTTGTTGCGTAATACCATGTATTGTATGTTTTATTTTGGAGCTTAAAATTACAAGGAACTAATAACTTCATGCTGGTTTGCGGGCTTATGGCGCATCGCATCGCATCGCAAAGCATCGCATCGCATCGCAAAAGGATATTAGTATTTTTTGGATAGAAAAGTCATGCAAGTGCATCCACTGATCCGCACCTTACGGATCGGATCGATCAAATTTTATCTATACTAATATTATAAAGCTGAAGAGTTTGTTTGTTTGATTGAACGCGCTAATCTAATAAACTACTAATCCGATTTAAAAAAAATATTTCAGTGTTAGATAGCCTATAAGAATATATCGAGGAATGCTATAGGCAATATTTTATCCCCGTATTCTCATGGGTACGGGAACCACGCGGCTGAAACCGCGCGGCGTCGTCTACCATTAAATTAAAAGTCCGTTTGATGCAAAGCGTCCGATACGTATACTATGCGGATCTGTGGACGCTTATCATTAAGGTGATGTTTCATGAATGACCATTGTCAGATGTTAATGATAGTGACCGAGATCGAATGCTCAACATGCTCTCTGGGGCACGGGGGTGTGATACCTCCAACTTCCCAACCCCGGGCTGAGAAATTAACTGAAAATTTAACCAGACGAACCAACTTCGTCATCGCTAAATGGTCCATGTAAACGGATCTGTACTGTGGTTTGAAATTGCAGGTTGTTTTTCGTGAATAAAATTAGTTTTGTTATTTGTATAACCCTCGACGCCAAAAGAGGGGTGTTATAAGTTTGAAGTGTCTGTGTGTGTGTGTATGTCCGTCTGTGGCATCATAGCTCCCGAACGGACGAAGAACGATTTCAATTTAGGAACTAATCACTAATCTCAGGAACTACTGATCTGATTTGAAAATCCCATTTATCGAAAAAGACTACAGGCTATATATTATCCCCGTATTCCTACGGGAACGGGAACCACGCGGGTGAAACCGCGCGGCGTCATCTAGATAGGCATATTACCTTTCCCCCCTCTAATTCAATCTATACTAATATTATAAAGAGGTAAAGTTTGTAAGTTTGTAAGTTTGTCACATTTTTTAAATGGGGTAATCTTCGGAACTACTGGTCCGATTTTAAAAATTCTTTCACCAGTAGAATGCTACATTATCGGGGAGTGCTATAGGCTATATTTTATATTATATTATTATGGTATCATATATATTAGCCGAATTATCACAGTTTTTGTCATACAGGTCGGACTGAAAATCCTCTTAAACAGACTTATTCGCATGCGCTGCCTTGACTATTGTGTAAAATTGAAATTAATGTATGGAGACTTTATGTATCTTTAAAAGTTCTACAAAAAAGTCCGCGACACCATATATCTATCTTCTATATATTAGCAGATATAGTACCTTTTGTGTTTTAAAAATTATTAATTTTATATACGTAGGTTTACGTCATTATTTATACAACTAAACTTTAATCCTTATTAAAATAAATAATAATCACAAGGATATTATGGAGATAAGATTTGCCCTTTACAGTATGTTAATTACTTAAATAGTTTCGGAGATAATACAAAATTTCTAAAAGACGCAGAAATTCCGCTATATGACGCCCGGCGCTTTCATTTATGTAGTTCCCGTTCCCGTGTGAATATGCGAATCAAACATAGCCTATGACACTCGCAAATAACGTAGCTTTCTATTGGTAAAACAATTTTCCAAATCGGTCCAGTAGATCCAGAGATTACCTCCTACAACCACACGAACTTTACCTCTTTATATTATTAGCATAGAAGTCTCTATTTCTCTTGGTCATACCACCACTCTCGAAGGACTGGACCGATTTTGCTAAGGGTAGGAGTAAGATAGAGAAATTACAGGGTAGGGTAGGGTACGGGTAGGGAAGCGTAGGGGTAGTGTAGGGGTAGGGGTAGGGTAGTGGTAGAGTAGAGGTACGGGTAGGATAGGGAAATGGTAGGGTAGGAGTAGGATAGGCGTGAGGTAGGGGTACGGGTGGGATAGGGGTAGGAAAGGGATAGGGTACGGAGAGGGTAGGGGTAGGATGGGGGTAGGGTGTACGTAAGGTAGGGGTAGGTTTGGGGTAGGGTAGGGGTAGGGTAGGGTAAGGTAGGGGTAGGGTAGATGTAGGGGTAGGGTAGGGTAGGGTTGGGGTAGTGGTAGGGTAGGGGTAGGGTAGGGTAGGGGTAGGGTGGGTAGGGTAGGGGTAGGGTAGGGTAGGGGTAGTAGTAAAGTTGACATCCAAATTTACGCGGACAAAGTCGCGGGCGTCCGCTAGTATGAATATAACTTTGTAAATTACTAAGTGTATCGCAATACTAGGTGAGGGTGATGTGGTGATTAGTTTCGTATAAAATGTACTTTTATGGCAAGATTTATATGCAAACACCTGCCTTGCATTCCATATATAAGTACCTACAAATAAACCCATACTGTGTGACATTGACGATGCAATTATACCTAACTGACACATCTGAATATCTACGTAAGTTTGATACTTACGTAGATATTCAGATGTGTCAGTTACCAATTATACCAGTTATGATATACCCTGCTCTGCAGTGGCATGCATTTCATAAATGCAACAATAAGATAAGATAAATATACTTTATTTGCACACCACAAAGACAAAAACAAGTGAAATAAAAAACAAATTAGGAAGAGATCAGCATACAAAAAACAATGCATTGCCTACCCTGCGGATTCATTACGAACCTACATTGTAGAAGAAAATTCCTATTTTGACCAATGTACGTATAATGCCAACCCTAGTTAAAAACCCTGTGCACACCACTGCTGCTATGGGCCCGCCACACATTACTACTCGCACAATTATTCGCGATGCTCCGTACTTGTCCTTTGACTCGCGTTTAAAAACCGACAAATACGGAGCAGTGGGCAGGACGAATAACGTTGCCCACAATGTCTCTGCCTCCTTTCCTCGCTACTACCCATGCCACTTCGAGTGTGTAACTGACCCGTAAGGATTCCAAAGTAGTATCTAAGAAGCATAAAACCAGCACCACGCACTATATAGATGCCAAAATTAACTGCCTACCCTGAGGACTCGTTATAGGCAAATAAATTTTCCATTTTGTACAGTTTGTACGTATAATGCTAACCCTAGTCAAATTCCTTGTGTTTTGTGCACGCCACTACATAATTCGAAATTCAAAAATTCAAAATGATCTTTTGATTATCTCACGATAATCCAATATATTTCTCATAAAAATCCTACCATCATCTATCTCACAAATCTATTACTAACTATATCTATCTCACAAAACCACTCGTATTATAATTAATTTTTACCATATAAACATTTCATGCGGACTTTACTGCACAGCTGTATGAGCGGACAATAAATACAAAACCCACCCAGTCTGATGGAACTAATAAAACTTAGAACAATGGCCTGAAAATCGAACGTGCTCTTCCTGTAGTGATGTTCATCGATTCTATCGATAAATAACGATTTGAAATGAACAAAACTAAACTAACAGGTTGTTGAATAATTTTGACCTGTATTCGCTTCTTCCCTACCCCTACTTTACTCCTACTCAAAAAAAACTCTCCGTTAAAACCATCGTCGTACTTCAAGAAATATTCTAAAAAAATAATAATTAGCCAAATCGGGTTAACCGTTCTCGAGATTTGCGTTTAGCAACACATTTTATACATTCATTTTTATATATTTTTAAACTAAGACATATCACATACATAATATACATATAAGACCTAATAATGTAATATACCTATCTGTCAATCTGAATGTACCACATTTAGTCTTTCTACTTATATTACGATCGTGTTATAAAGTAACTAATCTGAGACGCAAATAAGTAATAATTTGACTAGTTTATGTTATAGATAGGAAATGTGATGTAAATTCAATATTATCTACCTATAAAGTTTTTACGCCCTGTAGTAAACTTCGTTATTTTAATTTATCTATTTGTATACCTGACAACTTCCGCAGTTTTATGAATACAATTTTTAATTATCCATCTTAGGTTAACTTCTTTTTATTTGTTGCTTTTTAAGCAGTAAAAATATGCAATTGCTCTGTTATTTTAACTTAATGCTTTATCATTTTAGTCATGATTTTATAAGAAAGTCTAAATTGTAATCGTTTATTTAACCAAACCTACGACAATATCACTAAAATTTAAATATTCTCTTAGTCGTCATCAACCCATATTCGGCTCACTGCTGAGCTCGAGTCTCCTCTCAGAATGAGAGAGGTTAGGCCAATAGTCCACCACGCTGGCCCAATGCGGATTGGCAGACTTCACACACGCAGAGAAATAAGATAATTCTCTGGTATGCAGGTTTCCTCGCGATGTTTTCCTTCACCGATTGAGACACGTGATATTTAATTTCTTAAAATGCACATAACTAAAAAGTTAGAGGTGCATGTCCCGGACCGGATTTGAACCCACACCCTCCGGAATCGGAGGCAGAGGTCATATCCACTGGGCTATCACGGTTCTTTTATTCTCTATTCTATATTTTTATTTTTATCTTTTATTTTCTATATTTTTTTTATTTTTATTCTCTTAGTACCACACAAATATTCTACTAACTTCAGATAAATTGAAATAAATAAATAAACAACCGACATCGAACCTCTTTGCTTCAAATTATTTATCGATTAAAAATTAAAAATCAAAGTGCATCCCTACACACGCCGCCGTTTCAAATTCATTCGAATTTCGAACGAGAGCTCTTCATTCTATTATGACGAGGCACGGGCTCATATCATCCAACTTTCATGTACGCGCATAATTTAACACGTGCAAATAAAAAAGTTCCACAGTGCAACGAACTTGTATGGGGAAGAGCGCTTTACAACATGGACTACTTACTATTTGTATTACTTTTTTTTTATGGTGTAATGTGTTAGGCCCCATCTTGCACTTGCTATTACGCCACGAGTTGAAGTAGAAGTGTGACTTTTTAGGGTTACGTACTATGTTACGGAAAACCAAAATCTTTATAGTACCGCTTTATGTTTCAATTTTTGGTATATAGAATACAAACTAATAATAATAATTAGAAGGTCTGAACTGTTTTTTTAATCTGAAAGCTTTTGAAATGGCTCTACCTTTAAAATATTAAATTACATATGAATGAATATTTTATATTAAACTAGCGGACCCGGTCAAGCTTCGCTTAGACTTATGTCCGCTTCTTACCCCTACCTACCCTACCCGTACCCTACCGCTACTTTATACCTACCCTACCTCTATCCTAAAAAATAAAAAGAAATTACAGTGCGAATTTTCAAGATTTAATGTAATAAATTTGTAACATTATAAATGCGAAAGATTGGATGGATATAAGTCTGTTATTTACGACTATTTACCAGAACGGTTGAACTGCTGTGGCGCAGAGATTATAGTCTTAGGAACAACTACGCGGTTGAAATCGCGGGTGTAACACAATAACTCGAGGGGTTTAAAAGATATATAAATATTTGCATATTTACCGATAGATGATAGATATTTACCGAGATTCATTTAGCTGATAATTTGGCCAAGAAAGGTTATTCCTATGGAATGTTAAGATCTGAAAATCAGATACAAAATGGCGGTCAACTGATGACACAAAGTGCTGGTGTAAAAAATTTCCAAGATACTCGTAGCTTACCATCTGATTTTAAAATAAGATGCGATACAAAATCGCCGGCAACTTCTAAACAGTAGAATGCTACTGTGAAAAATCTAGTTTCCACTTTACCTTTAAAACTCATTTTAAATTTCCATTTCAAGAGTCTCAATGTAATTAGTAAATGGGACACTTGGTTACATCCAAAGCGGGGTAGTTACGAGTACTCCACAATGACCTACAATCTTAATGAATATTTGGCACAACTTTTCACAAAAATTAAGGAATTTAATCCGTATTCACAAAATTACAAATTCAGAGTGGACTGATATTACACGACCCTTACAAAAATATAACGACCTTCGTTTTATATGTTTGCAGATTTGCAACATAAAATAAACGGTCAAAGTTTTCACGTAACTCGTATGTTAGCCGTCAGAATTATAAGAGAGGCACTTATGAATGAAGTAATAGAACTTTTTCTTTAGAAATGATGAAAGATGGCGTCAACTTCGACAATGTAGCAGTTATTTTATGTTTAACTATACTATGCACAAAAATTAAGGGAGCAGAAAAAAAAATCCAAATTTTTGGGGGATTTTCAACAGGCTGTAACTTATACAAAAATGGTCGTACAGCAAAAAAATAAAAAGCAAATTGTAGCTCTAAGTGTTTAGTTTTTGGATCTGAGTTTGAAAATTTTTTTTTTGAAAATATTTTTCCAGTAATCATAAGAAAACCACCGAAAAAAAAATTTTCGAAATTTTTTTGTTTTTTTTTTTTTTAATCTACGGACGTGGAAAAAATTTTTTCGACTCAACCTCCATATGGACCGGATAGCTTGTTTATTCAGATTTAATTTAGTTTTTTTTTAATTTCGATACGAGCATTTCTCGCTGAGATATAGATGTTTGAATGGAAAAAGATTATTTTGTCTTTGATTACCAATATCTCAGCAACCAATGATTGCACAGAAATTTTAAGGTTGGTTTTAAAAACTTGAATAAATTCTCTACAAGTATTGGCAATTGAATTTTGAAAAAAAATTTTTTTTTCAATCATTACATGAATTTGAAAAAGCATCAAAAAAAGAGCTTTTTGTCGTTTTTTGGAAAATCAAGCGCCCAATCAAAAATATTGCGGAAACCACTGACGTTAAGTGTGCCTTTTACTGTTCAATATACCCACAAAAACCCTACAAAGTTTCAATTCAATCCAGCCAACCGTTTTTTTTTCCCACTTGATCGAATTTTTGAAAAAATTAAAGGAGCAAGAATTTCGCTCTGAAAATGTCATATTTTTTTTTTCTTTAATTTTTCCAGTCACTAATACAGAATTGAGAGAAAAATTAAAAAAAAAAAAAAATTTTCATTTTTGATAAAAATTATGACATTTTCAGAGCGAAATTCTTAATTTTCGTAATCAAAGACAAAATGATCTTTTTCCATTCAAACATCGATATCTCAGCGAGAAATGCTCGTATCGAGATTTAAAAAAAACGAAATTAAATCTGAATAAACAAGCTATCCGGTCCATATGGAGGTTGAGTCGAAAAAATTTTTTCCACGTCCGTAGATTAAAAAAAAAACCCAAAAAAATTTCGAAATTTTTTTTTCGGTGGTTTTCTTATGATTACTCGAAAAATATTTTCAAAAAATAATTTTCAAACTCAGATCCAAAAACTAAACACTTAGAGCTACAATTTGTTTTTTATTTTTTTGCTGTACGACCATTTTTGTATAAGTTACAGCCTGTTGAAAATCCCCCAAAAATTTGGATTTTTTTTCTGCTCCCTTAATTTTTGTGCATAGTTTATATTTAAACGACGTGCTTTGGTAACTTTATCGTCCCTTCTTGCGTAGAAAAGCCGGTAGGTTATAAATTATGATTTATTGTGTTTCTTCTTTGTTTATTTCTATCGTAGTTTAATATATTTTTTCTTAAGTGTATTTCGGGTTTTTAATTATCAGTGCATTTCATAGAAATAGCTTAATTTGTCCATCTAAATCTCTTTGTCATAGTATTTTATGACCTCTTTAATTCGGCCCTATCTAAAAATCCCTTCTTAATGGATACCTACCAAGTATAAACTACCTCCCTTTCAAATTTCAGTTTTGTACATCAAGCGGTTTTCAAGATTTCTTGTCCTTTCGCATTTATATATTAAGATATATTTTAGTAATGTTATCTGTAATGACTGACTTATGTAAACAGTTTAATAAAATATAATATGTGATCGATACTATCACTAGTACAAAGTAAAAGTTTTCAATTAAAATTATGAAACTTTTGCGAGTATACGGAACCATTACACGCGAGTCCCGTTCGCGCTTTACCGGTTTTTTATTGAACGCGTACGAATGAAATAGTGCTAAGGGCTCAACGAACCTGTGTGGAGGACGAGCGCTATTCAACGCGGATGAAGATGTGATGAAGTGTTATTATTATTATTTTGATGAACACGACGCGCTAAGATACGTGAGTATTGCAAAGTGTTTTATTTACAACTACATTACAAAGTGTTACAAAGTGCCAGGCTTTCATAGGATAAATAGAGCTTCAATGGCAAAGATTACAGTGTATTATGTTCAATAGCTCAACGGTAAGAGCGGTCGGACTCATCACCGAGTGATGGTGGTTCGATCCCCAATCCGTTTTGTCATTCCAATTGTCGTCATGCTGAGCTCGAGTCTCCTCTCAAAGTGAGCGGGGTTAGACCTTAGTCCACCACGCTGGCCCAATGCGGATTGGCGGACTTCACACACGCAGAGAATTAAGAAAAATTCTCTGGTAGGCAGGTTTCCTCACAATGTTTTCCTACACCGTTTGAGACACGTGATATTTAATTTCTTAAAATGCAAACGACTGAAAAGTTGGAGTTGCATGCCTCGGACCGGATTTGAACCCACACTGGGCTATCACAGCTCTTATCTACTGAGCAATCACGGTATCCATTAGTATTACGTAATAATCCATTAGTATTACGTGTCTATAAATAATTAATTACTCGTAAATACATAACATAATATAATAATTATTATCAATTAAATAAAATAATAACGGTACAGGTGATGCAAGAAGCTAGTCAAGCGTGGATAATAATCCAATGTTTACATTAAAGTCTTGACAATGCATTTGTAACGTAAACGCAAATGCTGACTCAACCGAGCGGCGCACCTTGCATACAAATCATAAATTGGACACAGACTAGCGGGAAAATATAGACGGACCAACTTTTTACTTCAAAATTAATTTATTTCAAGTAGGCTTAAATTGCAAGCAGTTTTTATACGTTTTTATACGTCATGTTTGACTATTTGTAGACTCTACCACTGGTTCAGAAGGCAGATAAGAAGTGTCGGCAAGAAACTCAACAGTTGCTCTTGTAAAATCTTCTCTTAAATTCTTTATAATATTTATGATCTGAAAAGTGATCCAATTGCCTCCAAACATCTTCGTCCAAGTTATTCATAAATTCATCAATTGTATTGAAACATTCATTAAATTGTTTAATGTTTTATTTTTTTTTATTTTTACCTATTGAACGAAATATTTTTTTTAACGAAACAAGATAAAGTAAGAGTATGAAACGGCACTTGATTCTAAAAGTCTCCTTTGTATTCGGATTTATAAAAAAAATCTATGGACATTTTTTCCTGTAGTCTCTGTATTAATATTAAAATTACGTTGCAGTCAAAACTGACTTTATGACTAAGACAATAAAGTCCGGACAAAAAGTCGTTCCGGCAAAGGAATATGTTTACATTTGGTTAACGTCAAAAATGGTTACGGTTCATTAAAATTTCTCACAGTATATTGAACTTGACGCTATTTAAAGCAATGTTATTCAATATTTAAAGCAATAATGCTATACAATTTGAATATTTTTATTTATAATTTGATATCATTTCTATAAAATCTATTTAGCTGATTTGTTGTTTATACCCCGCAGAAAATACGAGTCCAAAATTAAAAATAACTTATTTTCATTTTCATCTTTCAGTTAGGCTTAATTTACAAGCACTAATAATGTAGTATGTACACACACAAACAAAGGAGTATTTCGTAGTTTTAAGTGTTTTCCGGATGAATCCTATTACTGATAGCAACAATATTAACTTTTTATATGCAGATTTGTGGGGGAAAAGTTGTCATCTGCCAAATAATGGTCTCATATTGAGGTTTAGCATATTCCTAGAACATAGAGTTCATTTCTATATCGTATTAGTAGTATCAAAACTCTGCGACAAAACTCATCCGGAAAAGTAACTTTAATTAGGTAAAGGAAAGAAAAAATAAATACATATATTCTGGATTTCGTAGTACATATAATAAAATATTATTATATCTATACTTCGCACAATTCCCGTAACATATGTAAAGTGGCACAAAATGCGGTAAACACTAGAATTCTGTAAGATGAAGTGGTACATACTTTAGTTATCTACTCAAAAGATAGGTTACATGACGCATCTCGGTTGTTAAACACAATATCTATTTATATATCAAATATATCATTACAAGAAAATAGTGACAGGATTTCTATACATGGTTTATTATCGGTTTTAACGTTTATCGTGATTGCATCGTGACGTATTCTGCCGTTTATACCGAATCCAGTATAAATAACGCTTCCTTAGTAAAATATCGTCGAGTTAAAATTCATAAACGTAACAGACATAATATCAGTATGGATAGATAAGATGTATTTCAAATACAACGATATTCTCTTGAGCCTTTTGTATGGCGAGATCCCTATCTACAGAAAACTTATTGTTAAGATATCGATGGCGAAGAATCGACGCACACAGACAAATGACTGCTTTTAGTTGATTGCAACTTCCTGTTGTATATTACAAAATCTTTTGAAAATTTCCAAAAACAGAAATGTGATAAACCGTGCAGTATCGCAGACATATGATAACCAAATCTGAATATGCTACTGAAGTCTTATCATACAGTAAACAATTACAGACAACTAAGATAGTTGATAAAGCAAATAAAAATATCATACGTAACGAACCAGATAATTTTCTAAAATCATCAATCTTCACAGATGCAGTTCTCGTTATTGCAGGGCTTGTTCCCAAAGATAAAATGGTCAGAGAACTCTTACTTTTTTCAAATAAAGAACTAAAGCTACCAGAAATGCGGGAAGAACTTCTTTCAGAGTGGGAATAAAAAAATAGAAAGTAGTAGGCATGGGCATTAAGTATTGGATTGCGGTGCCACTCTTGGAGTTCAGAGGAGGTTATTTTAGTCCGTGCAAGTCAGAGAACAGGCAGGAGTCAGCAGATATTTCTGTATCCCCTAGGGAAAAAAAGATATTTTTCTAAACACTTAGCGACTTTTCCCACTAGCTTTTAAGTTGTTAGAACTAACTTCTGAAGTTGTTAAATACCACCCAACAACTCTATACATACTCCTATAATTTATAACATTTTAAACAACTAGTTTGCGGTAAGAGTTAATCAACTAGCGATAAATAACTTGAGTAACAAAATCCATGCCACTATTATTTCGTGTAATCCCCAACAGATTAGCAGGCTTTGCTTAAAGCGTTGCTTGAATTGATAGAAGCCGGCTTAAAGTGCTTAGTTAGTGTGCGCAATTTCACGTCACACAAGAAACATACGAGGCTTTGTAGTAATCCGAAAGAATGGGATTAAGAACTAGTAGCGAAGTTCTATTGATAAACGATATGGTAATAAACTGTCTGAAGGAGCTTAGTATTGATCTGATTGATTGATGATATGGATGATGTTTAAAGTAAGGAAAGCAGAGGTATATAGGAATACAATAATAATAGGTATTTCACTGAAGATAAGATATAAATAACATCGTAGCTTATGAACTGAATTATCTTAACAGTTAGGTACGCAGTTAACATACTAATTAATATTATCAGACTATACTATAGCAATAGATAAGAAAACAAATCCAGCAAATACAAAATACTAAATAGTTCCAGAGTCTGGAATATTCTTGTTATTAAAATAGCTAACCTTAATACAATACTTGCTACAATAACAATCATAGAAAAGAGTATTAGCTACATACCAAATCTATATTCTTTTCAGACCACCGATTTGTATCTCGAAATAGACATCGATAGTGGAACAAAGTCCCGATAGACATTAGACACAAACTGGGGCGCCTTTTAGCTGATTGCTTTTACGCGTGGAGACTACATAGAGACTAGCGCTGCGTGTAAATAACAACGAAATTATTCGTACGAATGCGTTACCTAAAACTTGTTGGAGCAAAAAATTGGGTTTCGTGGATCTAAAACGACACGATACCGGAAAACCATGCAGACAGATGTGTTTAAAGTCTTTTAAGTACTTTTTAAATATTTTATTTTTTTAAGGTGTTTGTCAGAGACTTTAATAGATATGTATCCTTAAATGGACATAGTCCCGATAGACATTATAAAACTCGAATACCTTTAGCGAGTTGCTTTTACTCTTAAAGACTAACTAAACCCCTAGCAATGGGTATTTAAATTATATTTTATATACAGAACGTGTTTAATTCACGTAATTTATAGAAAAGTAAACACTGGAATTCATCACTATCTCACTAGAAATCGCCAAAACCTTAGAGGCAGAAGAACAATGGAAATGATTTTAGTATTTTTAGTAGCGTTTGATATGGTCCAACTTTTTTTGATTGCTTATTCCAGATACACTTATCTCAGTTTTGTATCTTATTATGGTCATCAATAACGCAAAATGTCCCGATAGACTAGACACAAACTAGGACAACTCTTAGCGAATTGCTTTCACGCGTGGAGAGTAGTGCGGGGACCACTTCTGCGTGCAAATTGGAAGATCCATCGAATTCATTCGTAGGAAGTATCCGCCTGCCAAATGTTTTTATGTGTACTATAAAACTACTGGCATTTATAGCTGGAACCTCACCTCCTCTTATGGATTGATTCAGGATACTTTTGCCATTTTATCTTTGTCTGAATATTGCCTTAGCATTAGGGCAGGTTTGGTTAATTTGAGTGTTATATTTTTAGATGTTTTTTGTGACAGTTCATATAATTAAGTATATCGCAATAAAACAATTTTATATAAAGTACAGCAAGCAGCAGCAGAAATATCGTGAGGAAACCTGCATACCAGAGAATTTACTTAATTCTCTGCTGTGTGAAGTCTATCAATCCGCATTAGGCCAGCGTGGTGGACTATTAGACTAACCCCTCTAATTCTGAGAGAAGACTCGTGCTCAGTGAGCTAAATATGAGTGACACGAGGTATGTGTTGTACGTATGCGTATTCCCAAAAGGGAACGTCCTTCACCGGCCATGGCCTGCCCGGCAATTTACTTATCTAAAAAGAAACTTGATAATTCAATAATGAAAACAATACATTATCAAAAAAAGTTTGGTACAACGTTTTACGACTTTGAAAACTTGTTCGATTGCTTGTTTGTTAAGTTAAGATCTTAAAGGGAAAGGGGGAGCCCTTTCCCTTTAAGATCTGAGACAATGCATACACCGTATAAAAGCAAATAGGTAGGTTTCTAAGGAGTTGGCAACTCAACATTGATAGCAAAACCGTGGGCGTCCGACATCTGCTAGTTGGATTATAAATAATGGCCGTTCCACTAAAATAATCCAGACTAAATATTATATTGGTAAGTGCTGAAGTCTGCCTGTTTTTGTTTTCAAAGCTACTCATGTGTTGATAAATTGTGGTGCAGAAGCTTATGAGTTTATTGAGTAGTGAGTGACCCTGCTTTCTGCACCAAGAGCCGTGGGTTCTATTCCTACAGCTGGAAAATGTTTGTGTGATGGGCATGGATGTTCTAGTGCTTGGGTGTGTTTAACTGTTTATACATCATATAAGTATTTATTTTGTATTATTGTTCTTTACAAGACAGCGCTTGACTACAATCTCGCCTGATGGTAAGTGATAATGCAAACTAAAATGGAAGTAGGCTAACTTCTCAGGTGTTGGATAAAAATTCACACCCCTTTCGATGTCTGCATGACATTATACCGGTACGTCTTTGCCGTTAGGGTGGTAACTAGCCACAGCCTAAACCTCCAGCCCGACCTGGACCATTTAAAAAACATCATTCGGCCTAGCCGGAGATCGAACCCAGGACCTCCGTCTTGTAAATCCACCGAGCATACCATTGAGCCACGGGTGCCGTCAAAATCATCATCATCAGTCTACTACTCACTACAGGGCTATGCCTCCCTCCTTGTAGGAGAGGAAATATAGAGCTTAGACCAATCATGCTGCACCAATGCGGGTTGGCGGGCTTAGACCACTATAAGATGTTAATGATAGTGATCGGGACCGACACCCTAACGTGCTATCCGAGGCACGGGGTATAACACCACTAACTTTCTAACTCCAGGAAGAATTCTAACTGAAAATTTCTTACAAGAAAAACTCAGTATCTCATATAGCCCGGAACCAGGATTCGAATACAGGACCTCTTGATCCAAAACCAGTGGATCAGCGAGGCAGTACAAGTGTAGGTAGTTAGGTACTTCCAGTGATTCAGTGAATTCCGTTCCATGAATATCGACTCCGATTGTTCGGCGAAACTGATAAAGTAAGAGTAACATCCTGATGTCTTGTCATATAAAGTGACGTATTGCTTCCTTATCTTAATGATGACTACCATACCCATGCGACTTCATCTGCGTGGAAAAAGCTTACCTATCAAAGTTTAAAATACAGGCAGACTTTCATACAAAATTTCCCCTTTAAGGTGCGCCTATAATGTGGCACTTTTTAGGAGTCTGGAGGCATAGATTCGCATCCTTCGCATCGCAGATTTTCAGTTATGTGCGTTTTAAAAAAATAAATATTACTTGTCTCAAACGGTGAAAGAAAAACATCCCAAGAAAATCTAAGAATTTTCTTCTGTTAAGTCTGCTAATCCGCATTGAACCAGCGTTATGGACTAAGGTCTAACCCATCTCATTCTGATAGAAGACTCGTGCTCAATAATTAGCCGAATGTGCGTTGCTAATGATGAAAGCGGCCGAAGTCATCACCGAGAGGTGGTCGTTAGATCCCCGCCACCTCGCCTATTGTCTGTCATACATACAAACTTTCCCCACTTATTCCTAGTCTCCCCTTTAGGGTGCTTTTCCATCACCTTTAAGGTACGCCTATAATATGGCACTTCTCATGAGTCTTACTATCATATACCAAAAGAATTTTAAAACTGACTGATAGTTCCAGAGATTACATACATTGATATTTGCGTTACTTACTACGTATACGCAGCGCACGCAACGAAATCTCATAAGGGATAATTTATCCCGTTTTTGCCACATTAATTGATGCTCCACTCCTATTGGTCATAACATGATGTTCCTAATTCCTATAGACTTACTCGATAAATAGACTACCCAACTCATAAATATTTTTTCAATTCGAAACTGAGATTAGCGCGGTCAAACAAATAATCTTTAATAATATAAAGAAATATATATAGATATATTATCTCCTATATTATTAACCTATTACATAATGAAACCATCATGTGAATGAGCCCTAAAGCTTGTACTATTATGTATTCCGTGCCTAAAGTCTAAAAGGACCCATAATAACAACGCAAATAACATTATAAACAGAAACATTCCAATACACCATACACCCGGCTCCGCTGTTTCCTTGTTCCCGAGTTATGCACTCAGTAAACAAACTGATAAACTAGAGCAGGACCAACTTTATGATGCAAAGCAATATAGTTCGTATTGTTTGAGCGATAAGACTGCAAGTTGAATGGAATATTAGTTGGTTATAGTTTACATGTGGACTGCAGGACGTGGGGGATATGTGCAAAGCTTAGTTCTGAATACATTGTATTACAATGTAGAACACAGTAGCAACGGTTAAGTTGTCTGAATATTTAAAAGGATTACAATATAAGCACATTTCCAACACACGAAGCGACATTATTGTATAGTTTGACGGCCTTTGTGGCGTAGTGGTATGCGCGGTGGATTTACGAGACGGAGGTCCTGGGTTCGATCCCCGGCTAAGCTGATTGAGGTTTTCTTGATTGGTCCAGGTCTGGGTGGAGGTCACCCTACCGGCAAAGACGTACCGCCGCGATTTAGCGTTGAGGTACAATGTCGAGTAGAAACCGTAAGAAGTGTGGATTTTCATCATATTTCTAACAAGTTAGTCTAATTCCATCTTAGATTGCATCATACTTCCTATCAGGTGAGATTTTGGAGGGCTAACTTGTAATTGTAATAATTGTAAGGTTTTGTTCTTTTATTACATTTATACCAATGATGTTAAATACTGTTAGATGTGTTATTAGGTCATGAAAAATGAGGCGCTCAAAAGAGGAAACGTAAACGAAAGTTTAAACAAATAATACCAAAATATCATCTACAATGTCGAATTGTGTGTTCAGGAAGTGTAAAAACTATAAATACATAAATATATAATGTAATTAAAGACAAAATAATGCATGTGTGCGCTCAGTGTTGTAGCGTATTATTCGGATCACTTATTTTGGGGACGTAACCGATCTATAGTATATAATTATCATTGATTTATACTATAATTGAGAACCACCTCTGGCGAAACGGGAGACTTTTAGTGCATGCAGCCGGCGTTTATCACGTCAAAATTAGGCTATTTTTTCTAGAAGTATTTTTACAAGACACTTCTAGTAGTTATTTGCATCTATGGCATCAATAGTCAAGAGCGCCAGACTTCCGCGCCTATAAAATAAGGCTTCGCAGATTGAGGGTCGTCGACTCGACTCGACGCAATCGATAGCGCAGGGGTTGGGATCATTGGGATTTTAACATTCGGTCGGCTTGCTACGGTGGGGTGGCTCGGAGGGGTTGATTTGTTCAACTTTTTTAGTGTCTAATTCAAACTTTGATTAATATACACACATTGCTGCCCCACGCAATAATCAGCCGTAACACAATAGATGAAACAAAACTAAATACCCAATTTTTTTTTGTTTTTTTTTTTTTCATTTTGTATAAGCAACCGCTTAGCTGCAATCATGCCTGATGGTAAGCGATGATGCAGCTTATGGTGCAACGCGCTTGCCTAGAAGATGCCTATTCACGCTTGACTTGAAGATACCCATATTGTAGGTGGTGAGGAAAACTGAAGCTGGGAGAGCATTCCACATCTTTGCAGCGCGTATAAGGAAAGAGGAACTAAACCGCTTAGTACGCGTCCGAAGAATTTCGACGACCAATCTAATAAACAAACAGACCAATCTAATAACAAACAAACATATTGCAAACGCAGATTTTTCTTTTGCTCTGCCTGTAGGTTTAAGATTTATACGACATATTTGACTACGGAACGACAAATGCCGACCAATAGCGATAGAGTCAAAAATATCTTTCATTGCGTTGGGACGAAATAGCTGGGACTGGAAAGGGACTACTCTCGATATTTTTGTTTTTTTATTATTTATTGAAATTCATCTGTACTTAATGGAAAAATAATACAATTTCCTATGATGTATATAAGTATTTTACCTAAATGGATTTTTTTTAAATATATGTAAGTAAAATAGAAAATGTTGTCATCTGTGAACGTAAAAATTAATACCTAATATATTAATTTTGAAATTAATTAATAAATTAATTTTAAAAATGTACTTGATGCTTCCTTTATTATTTTTTTTAGATTTAATAATATTATTTTTTTATGAAATGTGTAAAAAATACCAATAATATACCTATTATATTCCTAAATAACGGTAAGTAAATAAGTATAGCATGTAAAAAGATGAAAACATAGAAAATACATTATATAAAACTCGATAAATACGTAAAGCGTGTCAATGAAAAGGGATTTGAACCCACGACCTTTCGAGTCCTTTCAATAGAAATTCAATATAAAACATTGTCTCATATTGCCCCCGTCTACCCCGTGACGTCTGTATTGCGTCTGCGGAGACAGCGACCTAGACCTTTTTATCTGAGAATCCATTCTGTATAGATGTCTGACACTTTGACATTTAATAAAGCTACTAGATTTTTCTATAGCTATTGTTAAACTTACAAGAGCCAGAATATCACAATATTCTGCAGTATATTTAAGTAAGCCCTGGTATTTATTTTCGTATCTTTCAAGCGGGTGGACCGATTTGGATGCATTTTTTTTAAATGCATCCAAATAGGTCCACTTTTCCCAAAATCAGCATTCTATTTATAGAATACTGATTTTGGGAAAAGTTTTTAGCTAATTGCGATGACAACTATAGTATAGTAAATATCACTGACAGGTTATCATGATCTCCGAGGCACGGCAATTTCACACCACAAACTTTTCAAATCTGGACTGGTAATGAGACAAACAAATACTCACAGTCTAGCCTAGGATTCGAATCCTGGACCTTATGATTCGAAGTCTAATCACTGATCCAACGAAACAGCTATACATTATTATTATATCCATTACTACTATTGTCACAGAAAACATACGTACACGTATTGTCTCCAAGCAAACAAATAGTCCATAAATAGTGTATGCTAATTTCACGTCGACAGTCATGAGGCAGCGTGGCCGAGCGGTCTAAGGCGCTGGTTTTAGGCACCAGTCCGAAAGGGCGTGGGTTCGAATCCCACCGCTGTCAAAAACTTTTTGCTTTTTTTTATGAATTGTAATAAATAAAATGACACTTACTATACAATAATTTTATAGGAAACTTTTTATTGTTACAGTATAATATTTCTTGCCTTTTTAAAAATGTTTAATAATAGTACTATGTTTCAACCTTTCAGAATGGTGGTATGAAATTCGTGAAGTCCCAGGTTCAATCTCTATCCATCCGACAATCATAGCAAAACAATTATTATTCGTCTAAAAAATTAAACTTTTCTATACTGTACAGATTTATTTTTGGTTAGTTACAGCAAAACTATATTGTAATTGCACTGCGTCTTTTGGTGGCCGAATAATCGTAAAAATGTTGAAGTTCCTCCTCGAAAAAAATAAGTAACTAATTAATTATAACAAGCAATAAAACATGAAAATCAATCGAGCATATTTTTAGAAAAACACACTTTTAAAATTAATTGCAATGTATGGTAACGGAACGGGTAATGGGAATACGGGGACAAAATTTAACCTATGTCACTTACAAATAACGTGGCTTTCTATAGTGGTAAAAGAATTTTCATAAATATGTTCAGTAGTTTCAGAGGTTTACCCCTACAACCTAACAAACAAACGTTACCTCTTTATAATATTAGTAAGATGTGTGAAAATTATTTGACTGACTACTCGCATATTTATCTATTTCAACTTACTCTTTTATACAAGCACTTCTAAAAGTCAAGCCTGTCAGTTAGTAGTGACTCTACCACCGGTTCGGTAAGCAGAGTCTACAGAGAGTCAATAATAAATACAATGTATATCTATGACCTAGACCTAAAAAACTTATTTAATTAGTGCACTTCAAATGCATACGTAAAAACTAGCAATTCTAATTAATAAACACATGTGAAATGAATACTTTATGACTTGAACTAGCGGACGCTCCGCGGATTTTTCCCAAAGCCTATGTTATTTGCTGATAATGTGGCTTTCCATTGATGATAGAACTTTTAAAATCAGTTTAGTTGTTTAGGCGTGAAAGCATAACACACATCCTTAATATTAGTAGAACGTAATATTTGTTATTCGTTACGAGTTTATCGTATTTTTATGTTTCTTTCTTTGTTTTTTAATGCCATTTTATAGATTTTTTGTCAGCACAATATTTACTGTCAACTTTGTTTACCTTCGCTTTTTTAATTTGCTTGTTTTTTATCTCTTTTCAGCAAAGACGTTAAATATTATACACTACATGTTTTACAAACAGCAAAACTTTATTTAAATAGAAAATATATTATAAAACTTATGAAAAATAAGACGAAAATGCAGAAAAAAATCCTGCAAAAATGATTAGGATACGCAGCGCTTTTACGCATGCATGAAATTCAAGCATGAATAATCCTGCATATGCAAAGTTGCATGTAACACCGTTCCGCATCACCGCTAACCACTGGGGAGCCCAGCTCGAGGCAGCGCGAGCTAACTTTATTACAACGATGCCCTATTAGTGTGGTGAAAGAAAGAAAGAAAAAAAGAAAAAATATTTATTACAAAAATTGTGCCAAACTTAACAACATTATATTTACTTAACAGTTCAATTTTATATTTGGCACAACCTTGAAAAAGGTTTTGTTGCAACGCAACGTCAACGATGCGATGTTTTCCATATATTATTATACCCACGACGGTACGGCGAGGGTTAATGCGTTTCGGAAGAGGGGATGTTTGTATAAGCCAATATCGCTACAAAAGTACTAGTCCGATTCTGATGCGGTTTTCAGTGATGGGT